>NW_008481858.1:181120-196033 GCF_000524495.1 Plasmodium inui San Antonio 1 | reverse complement strand
GATAAACTTCTAATGAGTTCTGCGATGAGCAGGACAACAGTTGGAAGTCTTCCAGGCCATCACGCAAAGAAGACCATGCCAACGGACCATGTGAGCAAAAAACGGACGCACCACCGCATGTGGTCTCTTCCCAACGTCAGAATGGCAACTTCCAATGGCGGCGGGGATGGCGCTCCCTTGAAGAAGAACGATCGAAGTCTGTTCGTCAGCGAAGGAGACGTCCCCCTTGGAACACATACACTGCAGGAACAAACAAGGAGTGGTTCCGAAAAAAGGCCACATTCTTATTACTTATACAGTGAGGGATACAACAAGAGTGTACGCACGTACGAACATGCCAGCACTGATTGTATAAAGAGAAGCGGGAAGTTGCCAGAAGGAGACATCGAAGGTAACAGGAATTGTGCCTTCCCTTCCCTACACAGTGCCCTTTTGACCCCTCCCAAAATGAGCCAAAATTGGGAAGACGTTTCGTACATATACAAAGTTAATGATGATGTCAGGCAGGACAAACTGGTCATACAGATTATTCACATTTTCATCCACATCCTAAGTGACTATAAATCGTCTTATAATTTATTTCCTTACAACATCGTGACAAATAAGTATAGCAACGTCCATGTCAAGGGAGGGGAGGGGGACCGCAATAGCAAGTGCGCCGCCAGCAGGGGGGACGGGGTGGATGAAGCAAAAACGCGGAGTGGCCGCAAATTCTCATTCTCCTTCCGCCTCTTCAGGAAGAGGAAGGAGCAAACCGAGGAGGAAGCCAAAGGGGAAGTGAGCAAAAAAGATCGCGTCGGACGAAACGCGAGTAAAAGGGAGCCCTCCATGGAGGACGGAAATACAGAGGACCTCTCTAAAAACAGTACCGACCCGCGAGGCAGCTGCAACGGCGGTGATGGAAAAACCCCTCTGATGAGGGAAGAGCTACGCTCTGCAGTCAGACGAAATGACCCTGGGAAGGGAGAGCAACAAGAGATGAGGCATAGCAGGGACGTCTCGCAAAAGGAGAACCTTGAGCGAAGCATAATTCCATACATACCCGAACACATTAGCGGGAAATCCAAAGGAGTAGAAACATCCAGAAAAAAAAGAAAGAAAAAAAAAAAAAAAAAATTAGAAAATTTCGGGGCAGTTATTGAAGTGTTAGCAAATACAAAAAGCAGACATGAAATAGGAAGAAAGTATAAGAACATAATAAAGTTTTACCACCTGAAATTTTCACATATCAACACTTATATCTATGCTTTGAAAAATTTTATCTGCTCCTTGGCTGCCTACTCCCTTCTGTCCTTTGTTTTGCAAGTGAAGGACAGGCACAACGGCAACTTACTCTTCGACGATTACGGAAATATTATCCACATTGACTTTGGTTACATCTTGAATATTTACCCGGGTAGGGGAGCTAGTTGCGTGTGTGAAGGGGCTGCCTTTTCCTTGTTTCAGGGTGCTGCCCCAAGGTGTGCGCATGTGGAAACTACATATTTGCATGTCCGCAATTGCACGCTCAACATGTTTGTTTTGCTTTCCCCTCGTCTTAGGAATTTCGATAAACTTCGAACTGGCCCCCTTTAAGTTAACGAGAGAAATGATCATGCTCCTCACCATGAAAAATCAGAAGAAGCAGTATTTTATTTTTACCTACATTCAGTTGGTTGTCAAGGGGTAAGGAAAAAGCTCCTCCGTGTGCACCCTCGTGGTGCTCCCCCCGTTGGTTTTGAGGCCGATTCCGTGTGCAGCTATATTCATTCCGTATGCAAGGATGGACATTAATGTATTTTCTTCTTCTTCCCCCTGTCTTTTATACACCGCGTAGGTACCTTCTGCTGAGGGAAAAGAGCGACTGGTTGATTTCTTCCATTCTTAGTCTGTCCCACTCGGATATCAACTGCTTTAAGTACAACACGGTGGAGAAGTTGAGGTGAGAAATGGAACCAGCGCACGGGAAAAAAAAAATAAAAAAAGGAAAATATACAAAGGTGCAAAATTGCGAAAATGCAAAAAGGCACTGAGAGAGCGTAACTAGACGCGGCACGCCGCTCCATCACTGCTCTCTCCCCGCCTACATCGTTGTCTTTCCCCCCAACCCCCATCGAAGGAAGCGCCTTAAATTGGACAAAAGCGACAACGACGCCAGCATTTTCATGATAAACAAAATCCACCAGGCGTACAACAACATAACGACGATTATGTACGACTACATTCAGAACATCCAACAGGGGATCCAGTGAACAATTGGAGTAGGCCACTCGTAGTCACGTGGGGTTAACGTGACAAGTTGACTCCACACCGAAGGGAAGACAGCAGTCCCCAACATCCCAAGTGCTGCCTTTACCTGTATGTAGAGCACATGCGAGACACTGCTTATCCCATCAGCATTTTCAAATTTTTTTAAGTTAATTTTGGTACGTCGGTACGATGTTTTTTTTTTTTTTTTCTTTATTCTCTTAAAAAGGAACGCTTATTCGAATGCAAAATTGGAACATAATGATAGGCATATAAAGTGCGTGACGTAAAAGCTGTAGGAGAAAACAAATCGACATTCGCCCCAGCACGTACATGAATTAAACACACAAACGCACAAGGGAAGGGGAAAGAGTCAAATTTTTAATTACACACATGTATATACACACAGCATATGAATAATATGGTACGCACTTTTTGCATACACGTAATTAAAAGAAAAGGTTAATTGTCGAGGTCGAGAGTGAATGCCAAATCGCAAAATTCCAGGGCCCCCACACCGCACACACCATGCGGGGAATCCACAAACCTTTATTCACCATCTTCAGTAGTGGTAAATACAGACAAAGAAAAAAAAAAAAGGAAAAAAAAGGAAAAAAAAGGAAAGAAACAAATTAAACCAAACTGAGTAAAATGCAGCACGGCGGATGGACAAAATAAAGGGTGAGATGATAAAAATGGGAAAGTAAAAATAAAACAAAAAAGAGAAACCCAAGGGAGGCACACCTGGATGTAGGCACGAACGTACATAATATATATACTTGTGTGCGCCGCGGCTGGCAGGTGAAGTTCCGCTATTGGATCGCCCCCAACACTGGGTACGTTTGTGCTCAGTTGTTATAAAGAGCTCTTCTCGGAGAAGTGCACTGAAAAGCTCCCTTACAAAGCTCGTAAACGGGTCCATTAAAAAGTCCTGTTTTCTTCCGTTCCCACAATTCGAAAGCAACACTTTTTATCTGCTACCCGCTCCCGTATGATCCATGTATCTTTTTTCTGGCCACTGCTTAACGCGCAGTTCGTTCAGTTAATACTTCATCATAGTGGAGCTGAATTTCTTTTCCTTTTTCTGCTTGGCTCGACGCAGATTAACACCGTTGAGAATTCCTATATCCTTTCCAATCGTGGCGCCTTCCTCCCATCTGCATCGCGCAGCCCTAGCCAAAAGGGCCACCAACAGGACGCAAAGATGATCTTTAATCGACACTACATTTAACCATAATGATGAGACTTTTCCTTGGAAAGTTAGGCACAACCATCGCTGTATTTACAGCTTTTTGGGTTGCTTAGAAGTATTCTTCCTTTTTCAGTCCATTTCGTAGAGTCCTCGTAGCGGGCTTTGTCCTTACTTTGCCCACCCCGTCGGGCGTCCCTAATTTCTGTAGCTCCTGTTAACAAGTTTATTGTTCTGGGGGCCCTGGCGGTGATAATGATGGTTGTATTGATCATGGTGATCGCTCTGCTCGTGTCGGCCGTGGTGATTGTGATGGCTGTAGTGGTTGTCATGGTAGCCTCCATCGTAGCCGCTATCGTAGGCACGATGCCGCTGAAACTTGGCGCCCTGACTTCCGTATCCGCTGTGGACACTCGCATAATGCTTGGGCTCATTCTTCTCAAAGTTGTGATTACTCTGTTTAATCCTTCTGCCAAAATAGCTGTCATCCTTATCGTTGTCCACGTAGCCTCCTTTGTAGTCGCTCTCCAAATAGTCGTACCGATTTTCTTTTTCTGCGTACCTTGTGTAGTTGTTATTTTTCTGTTCGCCTGCTATTCCTTCGAGTCGTTCCCGTTCCTCCCTTTCCCTTTTATAATTCCCATTTGGGGACTCCCGCTCTGCATCTTCCGCATGGCTTCTGCTTCGGTTAAGAGAGGTGCGGTTGCTGTTGCGACTGGTCATGTTAGTATGATGCCTCTTATCACAGTTAACGTTTTTAAATTTTTCGTTTTCATGCCTCCTCAAATTTTCTTCGATCCTTCCGTTTCTTGGATCGTATCTGTCTTCTCGGTTATCATAGCGGTTCGGCTTTCCATCCAGGTCGTGCTCCCCGTATCGACTGTGCTTTTCGAATCGTCCATAGTAATCGTAGTCGTTCACATACTTTCTATATGTTTCGTGCCTCGGAGGATTCCCGTTGTACCCCGTGTAGTCTCTGTCCCTGCGATCGTACATATCCGAGTGTTGCTTCGGGTACGGGTCGAATTTTCCCGGCCGGTCAAGGTGTGTGTTGTCGTACTTATCGCTGTACTTATTTCTGTATCTGTGGAAGTACTCATCGCTGTGTCTATCGCCGTGCCCACCGATAGGCCTACCGCTGTACCTGCCGCCGTACCTACCCATGTACCTGCCGATGAGCTCATCATGGCACCTATCGATGGAGGGGGAGTGCGAAATTTGGCTGTCCTGGCCGTTCACACTTCGCCTCTCTTCATTTCGCCCCTCCTCACTATGGTCATAACCACCCTTTACATAATTCTCCCTGGTGCTGTGCCCCCACCGTTTTGTATCATCTCCATCCTGCTCATAGTCGTGTACTCTTGGTTTCTTGCTGTAACCCTTGGGGTCACCTTCGCCACGCTCGTGTGGGTGAAGAACCCATTCGTTTGCTTCTCCCTCTTCGAATGCATCATTTTTGTTTGTCGCAGACGACTCGTTGTCCTGTTCCTTTTGCATCCTCTTGGGTATCATCGCTGTGTACTCTTCCTTTTGGTCTCCTTTTTGCGTCTCTTCATCATAACGATCGGCCATTCTGATAGGACTATACGGCGAATGCCTCTCCTTGTGTAGAGGGACCGTTTCATTCCGGTGATGCAGCACTTGTTCTGGTTCATTCCTACTCGCTCCACCATCACCTTTTAGCTGTTCATCTATTTTACGATTGCGACAAGTACCTTTCTCACGATAAGCATGATGATTATTTTCCTCGTGTGACATTACCCCTTCGCGATGGCTCCTATTAGCCTCCTTATGGCACGATGTATCCTTTTCGACTTCCTCATTATTCATATTCCTTTCTCGAGGATTCCGTTGCGGCCCTGCTGCTTCTAGCCCATTGGGGCTCTTCTGGGTATCCACTTCGCATTCATCATCCTCATCGTCGTCCGAAATTATTCTTTTCGCGCGAGCCTTCCTACGATGAAGAAGCTTCTCTGTTAACAATGGGTTCGACAGAATACCCATGGTGTCATTTTCCCCCTTTACGTTTTCACTGTCTGAAGAGTGCCCCTCCTTCTTAAGGCTGCTTCGTTGGTCTGAATCTTTTGAATGGCAGTTTTCTTTTGCTTCTTCTTCTTCTTGTTTTTCTTCTTCTTCCTCATTCTCCTTACTGTCCCTTTTGACAGCTGCTAATTCGTGTGTTGGAGTAGTCTCCTCTTTCTTATGCTTTTCATCTGACCGTTCATTCTTCTCATCGGCTGTCTTCCTTCTTTTTATTGGTACGCGTGTGTCAGTTTCAGAGGGGGAAATTCCATCGACATTACCTGTGTCTTTATCTACATTTTTCTTTTTCTTCTTTAGACTAACAGGGTTTCCCTCCATTGAATAAACGTTTCGGTGATGGTCACTCGCCGCTTTGTTCTCTCCATCCAGCATATCACCAGAGGCTTTGTTTTCTAGTAACGCAGCAGAATTGCTACCATCCTCACGACCACAGTCGTTCTTCTGTGCTTCGTTTGGTTCAACTTCATAATCGCTCTTGTCCTCATCGTGCTGTTTGGACGATTCGGCAGCGGAGATCAAACAATATGACTGTTGTTCCTTTTTCACATCACTTATTTGGTTGACTTGGCTTCTTTTGTAATTGTCTTTCCTCTTACCAGCATGGTCGCCCTCGTAGTGTGTGTCTCCCTGGGGGTTATTATACGCTGCTTCCTCCGCTTCTTCTTCGTCAAAAGGGGGGCATCCACCATCGTTGCTACCCTTTGTATTTTCCTTCCCACTGGGGTTAATCTTAATCTCGTCTCCACTTTGCTCCTTCTTTTCGTGTTCGCCCTGTGGCAGCCCTCCTGCTGCTCGCACTGCGCCCTTTTTGTTCTTCTCGCCTTTTTCCTTCGAATTTTTCCCAAGGGGGGCATCCACATCGCGGTTCTTCCTTGGATCGTGTTCAGCTTCATCCAAAATGGCAACCGTTTCATTCGTCTCACCGTTGTCATTCTTCTCGACCACGCGAGTTTCTTCGTCCATACCATTTTGTGCACTTTTTGGCATCATTTTTTTGTTCTTCTCATTTGATTTCTTTTGTTTGCTACTTTGGTCACTTTGAGTTGTTTCCCTATTGGTCAAGCTCCTCTCCCTGAACACCCCTTTGCTCGTTTTTTTGTTCGCTTTGGATTGGCTAGCGGGGATGTCTTCCTTAACATCTGGGTTGATCCGGCCATTTGCTCTGTTAGCATCGTCTCGGTGTTGAGGAGACACATACGACTCCCACGGTTGGTGTGCCTCATGTTTGCCATTCCTATTATTGCTACCATTCCGTATGGGGGGAGCGGGATTCCCGCAGGGATTACTTTGATCTGCATTCTGATTTTCGCCCAATGAGGGGAACCCATTCAAGGAATCGTGCCCACAGGGATTCTTACCAAGTGGGGGGGACGGTTTGCCTATCTTCGACCCCTTTTCTTCTTTTAGAGGCAATCCGATGGAGGGTCCCTCCTTTGGCGTCTTCAACACTGTTTTTTTCTTCTTGGCCGCGTGCTGGTTATTGCCCAAGGGGCCTTTGCCCAAGAGGGTCGCTCCCGCGGCGTGGTTCGTTATGTGCACAACGTCGTGGCCCCTTCCCGCGGCTTCTCCTGCATCTGTCTCTTCGTCACCTCCGTCTGGGAGGGATGTTTTCTTCTCCTTCTTCTTCTTGTCCTTCTTCTTTTTCATGCCGGTACTGCTGCAGGAGGTAGGAATGGCTTCGCCCTGCACCTTTGCATTCACCGCATGCGGGTCACTTGCCGTGTGATGTGATATTCCTTCCGCGGCATTACTCTCGTCGTTCTTCTTCCCATCGTTCTTATCCTCCTCAACATTAACATACCTTTTAAACTTATATTTCAACTGAGGTATTTGCAACTTCATGCTCTCGTTAAAGACGCCAACTTCCTCAATTATTTTCCGGTAATTATAATTAAGTACACAAGTGGTCACTTTCTTGTTTTTACTCTTATCTGTACATTTTTTTTCACTAAAATTGATATTGTGTGCATAATTGAAATATATGTTGGTGTTTGCAGCTTGTTTCTGTGTATCTTTATTAAAATCGTCGTAACTTCTTTTGTGCTTGGCACTGCTGTTAATGTTGGTGGTGGTGTTTCCGTTGTGGTTTGGCACAATGCTCGTGGGAAAATCCTTCACAGAGGTGCCATTATTTAAGTTACTGGTGATGTTGCTTTCTTCAAAGGTGTAAAAGAAAATGCTGTTTTTATTAATTTCGTCCACATTGTATGCGAGGGCTAGTCCTTTGGAGTATATGATTACTCGGTTGCTTAGGATGTGCTTCTTCAAATTTCTGGCATTCAATATAGTTGTTTTTATTTGTCCTCCTTCAACGGACTCGCTATTATTCGTGGTGCTGCCGTGCAGTAGCGGTTCCACGTGGGACGACCCGGACAATATAGTGCCCCTGGGGGATGAACCAACTAGCAGGTTGCTTCTATTTCGAATGAGTTCCTTAATGATGTTTTTATTTTCGTTGTAATCCATGCTGAACGTGATGTACTCGTTGTGCTCGTCCTGTTTGCTGGGTTTCTCCGGTTGATCTAGCTTCTCCGGCTTGTCCTGTTTATCCTGCTTTTCCTGCTTCTTTCTCTCCTCCGTGCCCTTGTCAATTGCTTTCCTTCTGGTGGTAACGCTCACTGGCTGGGCCCTGACGCTGCCCACTTCGTTGCTCTTCATCTTGGCATTCCTCCCATTACTGTTTGGGGGTCTCTTACCGTGTGAGGTGCACTTGGCTGTTGTCCTACTTTTCGTGTCGCTTCTGCCCAGGAGGAGAGAATTCTTGTGGGCACCTTTCTCCAGTCTCGCTTGGCCGTTCTTCTTCATCTGCTTACTCTCATTCGCTGTGGTGTTCGCTCCTGTGGGCATGTAGGCAACGCTGGTAAATCCCATTCCTATTTCAGCTTCACTGGGGTGGCTACGGTTGCTCTCCTCGATGTCTTCACTGCGGGGGATTTTCATCATCAGTTTGTCAAACGAGTATGCATTGGGGAGGCTACCAAGATAGCTGCTCCTAAGAAAGGAATGATCACTTGGGGAGATGGACCCTTTAATGGTACGACCTTGTTGTTGCTGCGGCTGCTTCTGTTGTTTTTGTTCTTCTTGTGCTTCCCCCTTACTGCCATTTTTTAAACAATAATAATCGCCTTGCGTGATATGATCTCTTCTCCCCCTCCGGAGGTACTCTCTTATCTTCATATAATCATCCGAATTTAAATTTTTCATGTGGCTTTCCATTGAAGTATCGATTTTTTCACTTCCCAATCTGGCGTAATAATTACTTAAGAACATGTACCTCATGGAGTTGTCCATCTGACTGCCCATGGCATTTTTCACCATGTAGTAATCACTGGAAAATCCTCCTCGATGCAGATCAAAATAGTCACCCGAGTTTATTCTATTGTACGAACTGCTCTTCGGTATGCTCCTGTTGTTATTGTTAATGGGAAGAAAGTTGCGCTCACTTGCATCCATATGGAAGTATGGCCTTTTTTCAAGGTTACTCAAGGATTTGCTCTTTAATAGTCGCGGCAAAAGGTTATCTCCGGTCCTTCGATTTGTGTATATCTGCGGACAGGCATTGCTCAATAGGTCCATCTCATTAGTGTATTGACTGAATTCTTTTTCTTCTCCTTTGAAAATGCTTGATCTTCCCAAAAAGGTATTCCTCTTCGCTCCATTCGGTAAAGTTTTGAAATGGTTAAATGGTCTGCAACTGGGGTCCATCACACCAACACGGGCGTCCTTGTTCATACTGGAGAGAGGATAATTCTGCACGTCCTGTAGCTCTTCCTCTTTTGTGTCACCCTTACTGTAACGAAGGTAGTGGGACGGAATTATGTCATCCTTCTCTTCATTAAGTTGGTTGGTTACGCTCATCGCATTATAATTGCTGTCTCCTCTGTTTTTCTTCGCCCACCTGTGATGGAAGTAGTTAAATTGGGGACTCTTTTCCCCGTCTAAATTGCTTCCCATTTGTGCATCATCGTTAGGGTTGATGGTACTTCCCTTGATTATCCCCCCGTCGGTGTTATTATGCTCGTGGATGTCATCATAGTTCGCCACCAGAGCGTCAGTGTCTGTTGCCCTCCTTCCATACGTTCCATAGGGAAGCCCAAGATCAACGTTTCTGTTGATCACAGTTCCCTTGTATTTATCGCTCTGCAATCTCTGCACCAGTATGTCGTACAGCTCGGCGTCATCGCTGGTGTACTCCCTGGGGTGATCATCACCATAGCGGTACTGGCAGCGGTTTTCACGATCGTTTCCTTCTGCAATGTCCTCTTCATGGCCTCCTGGGTAACTCTCCACGGTGGTGTTCACTCTGTCCAAGTGGTTCACATAATGATTCTTCCTCATCCGCGGCGAAACGTATCTCACGATCTTTTTCCCATAGAGAGCAGGTTGTGCCCCAGGGTAGGAGGATCTGAATTCACTTTTGATGGCTGCATAAGAATAGCTGTATCTCTGGGAAGAGTAATCTTCAGGGGGTGTTCCGCCTTGGTGATTATCTTCACTCCCATGATGCAGAAAATTCCACGGTTTGGACACTCGATCTGCGTAACGGTATTGGATATTCTTCTTTATGAACTCGCTTTTGCGTCTCCTTATTTGGAGGACGCTGTCGGAGAGGTAGTTTCGCTCCCCGAGGTTCCTCATGTTCGCCTCGGTGGTGGTGACTTCGTTGGTACTGCCCCCCACGTCAAACGAATTGCACCTCTTCGCCTCCCGTTGGTTTGAGCACACGAAGGAGTAATACGACAAATGGGCACCGGGATGGACAGAGGGATGGCAAGTGTTCTCGCCTGCGTTTTGATTCTCCATATGGGTCTCTGGAAAGACCTCCTCATTGACTGTACTGTCCCTTACATCCAAGTGATAATCATATTTTGGCAAAGAGTAAAACATCTTAAAAATATTGGCGTTGTTTACGTAGTAACTTAATTTTCCGTCGTTTAGCGAATGCCGGAATTTTCTGGAACCCTGTAATAAGTCCATGGGGTTGCTTCCTCTTTGTGATGTTCCTTCACGGAGGGTGGCTTCAATGAGGTTCGCTGCTGCGTCGTACGCTGCTGAGCGATTCCCCTCGAGGAGGCCATTTTCCTTCCCCACGAGGAAACTACTGCTTCGTTGCAGTTCACTTTTATAAGATTTGCCCCTTTTTGAATGCACTGGCGTATCTATTTTATGCGACCCCGAGGTTACGCGCGACAAGCTATTAAACAATTCTTCCTGCGTTTCTTGAGTCTCCTGCGTCTCCTGAGTCTCGGTCCTTTTGCCATAGCCCATTATTATGTCACTATCGTTGCAGGGGTTGTATTCTCCATCGTTAGCCCTGAAAAGGGGAGTTTTCACATCTCCACAGTTCATTGGCAGGCGATAACTCTCCTTAATGAGGGGGTTATAAAACTGGTCAGCGCTTAGAGTGTCCAGAAGTTCATATTCCCTGAAGATGTCACTTTGGAAGTTATCCATCCTGTTGCCTATCACATGTTCTTCGAAAGAATCGTCTCCTTTGTCTGCTTTTTTATTTGACTTACTCGACACGGTGTTTTTTTTTGCTCCCGTTTTGATTACATCACTATTTCTAATCATCGCATTGTTGCCATTTCGATTCTTTTTACTTGATTTTGTTTTCCCTGCGCGGTCGGTTCTTTCTTGGAATTGCAGAGCATCCCCCCCCTTTGTTGGGTGATCATTCTTCCTAGCTCCTTCGCTCAGCTGGTTCTTCTCATTTCCCTTACCCTTTTTGTCTACTTCTGGACCTGCCATAGAGGGAATGACTTCCCCCTCCTTAACTACCCCCTGTTCTGGTTTGTCGAAGCTATGCTCTAATTCTGGGTTCAGATTTTCCTCAATATATACTTCCTCCTCCATTTTGCAGTTGTTGTATTTGCTCCAGAAGTTAAGAGAGCAATACCACTCGTCTGGCAACAGGTTGATGTCAATATGTGCGTCCACTTTTCGCCACTTTCTGCAGCTTTCACACTGGACCCAATTAACTACATTGTTGGAGGTGTTATTCGTTTCGATCACTGTTTGGCTGTTGTTGTTGTTTGGATCTACTCTCCCGGTGGAGTTACGGGCATCTTCCACGATGACACTGTTCAGTTCAGTCGGGAATGCGTAAGTGGCTTGGTCATTGGAAGGAACACTCCCAAAAGGTACATCTTGGTGTCCCTTCTTGGGTGAGTTATTCTTTCCTAATTCGAGGGGCTTGCTTGGCACGGTGATATAATCTTGCGCGACGTGTGCGTGGGAGAGAACCCCATTGTTTAGATGGTCCATTTCTTCCGCTTCTTCTTCACCTTTGGCAAAACGGTGATTCGCTTTCTCCCAGTTATCATTCTGGAGGATGCCTCCCTCGTTTGACACCTCCCTATTGTAGTTAACAGCGCTCTGTGGGTGGTTGTTGAGCTGGAGATTCGCTTGTCCATTCGCTGGGTCTTTTTTTTTTTTCTGGGTTTTTTTTCTCTCCACGTTGCCACCGGTTGCTCCCTGATCCGCATCGCCATTTTTTCCTTTCTTTTTCTTAGCATATTTTTTATCTGTTGGCACTTTAACCCTGTTCTCATTGGAATCGCTACCTTCCGTCTTCTCCTTCACTTCGACGGTCGAAATTCCCCTCGGGGCTTCTTCTTCTCCCCTCTTTTTATTTTTTTCCTTCCCCAAAGGCTTCTTATTTTTGTTTTTCAAATTCATGTTAACGATTGAGTGCATAAAGGAATAAAACGGGGTGGCGCAGCTGCTTCCCTTCTTTTTAAAATTTTTGTACCTTTTTATGTTGCCTGCTGTGTTCATATCCGTGTCGCTCACATGCATCCTGTGTAGGGGAAACTCCTCTTTCCGTCTCTGGTTCTCATATATCTCTCCATCACTGTTGCTTCGTTTGTGTCGGGCTAGCAGGTCGTTCCGCCTATTCGTATTAGCATTCTTATAGGCCTTCTTATTAGTGCCCTTATTTGTGCCCTTATTGGTGACCTTATTGGTGTCCTTATTTTTCTTCTTCCAACTTTTGGTGGCTACATTTGGGATGTCCTCTCCTGGCTCGCCGTGGGGGGTGCGCTGTTCATCTTCCCCCTCAGCCTGCTTCAAATAACTGTTATTAGCATTAACGTGGTTGGGGATGGGGGTGGTCACGGCACGATTTGCATTGTTCCCCGTTGGATTTCCACTGCCCTTTCCCCCTTCTTTCCGCTTGAGTGGCTTCTTCGGTAACATCCCGCCTTCTTTCTCGCGCTTCCCTTTCGTGTTTATGCTGACCTCCGTGGTGTGCATGCCGAGATGGCCTTCCACACATTTATAGTTACTTCCCATATGTGTATTTTTGCTTCCACGCCTAGGACCACTCACATCCTCAGAGCTGCCAAACGCGAATGCAACATTGTTAGGTAGTGCCACCGCGGGAGTTTTTTGTCCATGGATGAAAAACTCCCTCGAGGGGAGAGAAGAGGAAGATTTGCCATCACTGTAGTGGTTTTTGCTGCCTTGGTTACCACTACTACGGTTAACATTACTATGGTGGGATCCCTTGATCACAAATGGGTTGGCCTCATCATACGCCTTAGTAACATCGCCGTGGGAACTACTCGCGTGGAAGGATTCTGCCCCCACTGAATACTGATCCTCGATATGATGAGCGCGAGCACTGGGGTGACTGGCACTAACCATGTTGCTGCGTCCATCGGTAAGAATAACACCGTTTGAGTGTAAACCCCTCTCCAGCTCACTAGCAACATTTCCAGCATTGAAGTGCCCTGCAAGAAGATGTTTGCCCCAATCTGAATTATAAGCAGATACTTCCTCTTCTATATCGCAAGAATTATATCTAGGGTCCACATTCAAATTACAGTACCATATTTTGGGCAAGTTGTTCATGTCAATGTAGGCGGGAAGCTTCCTCCATTTTTCACACCGATCACATTGCACCCAGTTGTCTTGTTCAGGGGTACACAGATCGGTGTTCTCCTTAGTATTATTAATCATTATATTTTGTTAATATTAAAAATTTTTTTTTTTTTTTTTTTCCTCCATCATAAGTGTGATCCCAGTGAAAATATTCCTTTCCAGTGTTACACAAAATGGCTCGTACTGAAGGGGAGTTAAGCTTCCTTTGACATGCTGTTTCTGCTTTTCCTTCTGTGTTTTGTGCGTGAAATGTTTTTTATTATGTGACGACTTGTCATTTCGAAATTGTTGTAATGGAAGGAATTATCATTGTACGAAATGGCATACGTACGACGTGTAGAAGTGGGTTGTAAAATGGGGCAAAAAAGGGCGCCCTTTCTTCTTCCGCTTCCACGTCCACTTCTACTCCTGATGGGTGGCTTGTTTTTGTTCGTTCTGTTATAAGACAGGAATCTTCTCTGCCGTCAGCTATCACGTTAATTATGTTTCTTCCTTTTTTTTCTCTCACGTATTAGCACCTGTACATAGCTACACGTTTATTCGTACTAGGGCCTGCGCGTACGCCTCATAAAAAAAAAATGGAAACAATTTAACCATGGAACAACTATGCGGAGCGACGAGCAAGGCGTACGTAGAAAAGCATGCGGACGATCATCGAAAGGTACACAACACTGTTGAAGAAAACTACAACGTTTTGATAAAATAAGCGAGGCTTCATTTAAAGTGTATCTTCCGCCTTATTCGGTAAAGGCCACATGCACGCAATATAGTCGAAACTTAAACATGGAGGTAAGAGCACGCCTATATATGTAGTCACATTTGCACCTAAAAAAATGCAGTTATGAGAGAAGTTAGGGGGGCGGGGACAATCACGAAACGTTGCAGATTTATAGGTATGTACATATGCGCTGTGCACCGATTAATGCTCCCCTCCTATGCTTGTACGCTTAGAAACAAGCTCATAATCACGTTTTTGTGAAGTCATCTGACGATGAAGAGGAAAAATTACTTAAAAGGAAGCACTCCCTTTGGGGTGGATTTTTCCGATTTATCATTAGACAACCACGTGAAGGTATGGCGATATATCCGTGTGGCTATATATGTGCAAATACAACTCTTCTGTACAGTGCGATGGCAAAAATGTAATTTCTTCAAACAAAAAAAAAAAGGTTGAAATGAATATGTAAAACACTTGATCATTCCTCACAGGGAAGGGTGAGGAAGGAGCAGCTACTATCTGAAGAGCCTCTCTCTTACGCTTTGAATAAGCACTTAACGGTTGGCCCCTTCTGTCATGGGCTTTTTCTTATATGTTGGGTTTCCCCTTTGAAGAATTACCCCTCTGGATAATCATCAGAAAGAAACTTTTGCTTAACCACTTACGCGTATGGATAGACATATGTGCATATTCAATTTTATAATAAAATGTAAAATAATAAAAATGTGAACAGAGCTATGGATGAGTTGTCTGCAAGTTGCTGTAAGGTGGATAAAATTTTGTTGACTTTTGGCGATCTGGATTTCTTTTTTTTTTTTTTTTTCCTTTTTTTTTTGAGATGGAGTCTCGC
>NW_008481858.1:169763-180893 GCF_000524495.1 Plasmodium inui San Antonio 1 | reverse complement strand
TTTTTTTTTTTTTTTTTCCTTTTCTCGTTAATTGACGTGTGGGAAAGAACTATAATGGAGCGGGCTACAGGTTTAGTTAAATTATTCTTAAGTACATTTTGTTTCTGTTCTGCTTCGCTTGGATTGATTTTCTCCTTCTCTTTTGTTCTGCCTCACTTGTTGTTCATTTGTTGGGAAGTTGGCTTCTTTTGCTTCGCTTTTGTGTTTGTAAACCTAGCAGGGTTGTCCGTTGGCTTCGCAGTTCGCAGCGCAGCTGGGGAGTGCGGCCTGGAAAAGCAAATGAAATGTGACAAGTGGCATGTCAGAAGTGGTAAATCACAACTCGGAGGTCACAATTCGCAGACCACAACTCACAAATGATATTTTCTCCTGCCCTATTTCCCGTTTCCAACTTTCGCACTGGGTTTTTCACCATCTACTCGTTAAAAGCTTATCCGTTTCGCGCAAGCAGCGTGAAGCTCCCCTCGCGCATTTTCGCTTCGCTATTGGCAATTGGTACAAAAATATGAGTAACACGTACAACCTACGTTAGCCTACGCGAATATATATGGAAATATATTTGTGTAAGCCCCTAAGCGTTATGCGCCACGTAACATCATACATACAATGCTTTTGTATCGTCGTTTATTTCGCTTTTAGGTATTTTTGAAGACATAAAAAAAAAAATTATTGCTTGTTCAATATTTTCTTTTGCTTTTTTTGGCTTTTTTTAACGTTATGTTCAGGCAATTTTTTTTTTTTTTTTTTTGGAAATATAATTTTTTTTTCATATCCTCTTTGGAAAAAAGAAGGCAGGAACTTTTCATCATTAAGACGAGGATGAGATGATTCATACAGAGGGGAAAAGGGGAAAAAAAAACGAAAAAAAGAGGAAACGACAGAGGGGAAAAAATGAAGGTAGGGAACTGAAAAAAGGAAGAGGGGTAAAATGCGCCTCGACCAAAGGGGGCGGTAAAAAACTGTTGAATGGACCAAATGATGTTAAAAAAAACTGCCGAACTGAACCAAAAAAGGGGAAATGAAAAAAAGGCCTGCCTTGTGGTATAGTAGGCTTATAACCAACCTGAAGATAAAGCCAAAAGGAAAGCAAAATTACCCGGGGCCCAATTAGGCCTCATCTCATATTCTCCTTCATCTTCCGTGTTGCCATACAGAAAAAGGAAAATAAAAATGGGAACGAGCTGAACATGTGGTAGCTTTGTCCATGCATAGAGTACGCATATGAAAGCAGCATAATTTTTACGCATAGTATGCTAAGCATGTGCTAACAGCCAGGCCGCCTTTTTTCAAAATTGCTTCATCTTCGAAAAAAAAAGTAGCACGTAATGAAAAAACACTCCGCAAGGCGCCATCTGAGGGATTAAAAGGGAATGAAAAACGGAAGAGGGGAAAACGAATAAACTGATAAAAGAAAACAGTTCTTTTCCTTTTATTTTTTGTTGTGCCTTGCAAAGGAAGCTTCAAAATAAAATTTGTATAACCTTTCTCAATATAGTATAGGAAAAGAAAGAAACGTCAAAAAAAAAAAAAAATATTAAATCCAAGGGTTGAAGGAAAAAAAAAAAATATATTAAGCCCTGCCGTTGGAAAAAAAAAAAAGAAAAAAATATAGGCAACGGTTTGAGGGAGAACGAAATTTATATCAACACATTGCGAATTAGGAAAAAGTTAAAAGAAAAGTTCCAAACTGTACGCAACTACATTCCGTAGGCGACCAATTTTAGTAGGAACAGAACAACATTTTGTGAAGTTGCTGTTTCCACCCCCCCGCGGGAAGCATCACCAATCGGCTATACGTTGTAGATACATTTTTAACCAAAGGTGGCTTCCTACGTTTTCTGCGCCTTTGCCTTCTGGAAGCCTCGTGATTTTTCCACGAAGGGTTGGCAAAAAAAGGGGAAAGAAATATAATCATCGAAGAAGTGTTCCCTGGAGAACGCTGAAATGTTTCTTTAAAGGCGTTTTTCCACCTGCACAGCGTCCCCTCTTGCGTGTATGTGTCCGGGTAAGGAAACGAAGAGGCCCTCGTATGCACATCCCCGGCGACCTTGTAAAGCTGTGCCCTCAGGAACACGTCTACGTAACGGTGGGCCAAACTGCGAATGCTTTGTGGGAAATTATTAAAAATACGAGAACAAACAGGAGAGAGAGAAAGGCCATGGTGGTTTAGCGGTCACATAGAAAAAGGGGGAGGAACATTCTTAGGAGGATTTTCCTAACCAGAAAAAGAAAAAAAGAGAAAAAAAAAGAAACGTTCACGCGTGCCAATATAGTAAGATGGAGTAGACCCAAAGTGCGAAGCACTGAGGAAGAGGAGCAAAAAAAAAAAAAAAACAAAGCGAAAGAACGAACGAACGAATAGCGTCTCCGCGAATTTCGCGCCGGAGAATACTTCCTGCCAACGCGAAGTGCGCATGTGTATCGGACCCCCCCCCGAGAACAATGAAGCTGGACATCTCGTGCTTCTGCTTCCTGTCGAAAAATGAGCACCGAGTGCTGACGGCGATAGAAATGGGCATGCGGAACCACGAGTACCTGCCCGTTTCGTTAATAGCGAGCATAGCAAATTTGAGGAAGGAAGGCATAACCAGTGTGCTGAAGAAGTTGCTCAAGAACAAGCTGATCAGTCATGAAAATAAGAAGTACGATGGGTACAAGCTAACCTACTTAGGGTATGACTTCCTAGCCCTAAGAGCATTTATAAATAGGGGCATCCTAAAAAGTGTTGGCAATCAAATAGGAGTTGGGAAAGAATCAGACATATACATATGTAAAGATACGAGCGGAAATCTGTTGTGTCTAAAAATTCACAGGCTAGGTAGAATATCATTTAGAACCATCAAAAATAATAGGGATTATTATGGGAAGAAGAATTTCCGAAATTGGCTATACTTATCCAAAATAGCTGCCACCAAGGAGTATGCTTACTTAAAAGCTTTGTATGAAAATAACTTCCCAGTTCCGAAGCCCTATGACCTAAACAGACACATGGTTCTCATGTCGTATGTAAATGGATACCCCCTCTCACACGTAAAAATTAGCAACCCCTTTAAGATAATCGACGTTCTAATAAACACCATCATTAAATTTGCCAAAGCGAATATAATTCATGGAGACTTTAATGAATTTAACATTCTGATTGACGATGATGAGAAGATAACTGTTATCGATTTTCCACAAATCGTCTCTCTGCAGCATGCGAATGCGAAGATGTACTTCGATCGTGACGTCAGAGGTGTCGTTAATCACTTTTATAGGAAGTACAAAATCAAAATTGAAGATTACCCTGTTTATGAAGATGTCATTTTGCTGAGTAGTGACAAAATTGTGGTGGACGAGAATTTCATTTCCAGCTCTGATGAGCATGCCTTGATGGGCGTCCTGCAAAATGATGGCTCAGACTCGGTCCCCCCTTGCTCTGAGCAGCTGAAGTGTAGCGGTAGGAGCGACGGGAGCGATGGGGGCAACGAAAGCGGCGAAACTGGTGGAAATGGCGAAGATGCCGAAAGTGGCGGTGACCAAAGTGATGGAAGCCATCGTAGTGTAGGAAGACACAGCAGTGAAGCAAATCGCCCAAGCACCGTTAGTGAGAGCACTCAGGGGGAAACCCCCCGGAGCTCGGACACCCGGCGGGAGGACCCCTCCTCATCTGAAGGGAAGTACAAAGACGCCTACGAGAGCGACGCGAAAAGGCAAGAGTCAAGTGACAAGCTGGAGAAAAGATCGGACGGATTGGATGACAATGGCATGGAGAGTGCAGAAGGGGTAGCCACATATCAGCCGGAAGATAAGAAGGAAGAGGAGGAGATCAAAGGCAGGGGGGGTAGTAGTAGCCCCATGAAGGGTGAAAAGGCGCCTACAAATGGGAAGTGCAGTTGTACGGAGGAGAAGACCCAGGATGAGGGGGAAGACCTTCATGATGATCCCCCCCTTCGCGGTGAGGAAGAGACGGAGGGGCAAATCGACTCGAGCCAACGAAACGATGAAGTGTGTGGTGGCGCTTCAGAAAAAGGAGCGCAGCGGGTGGATCGCGCGAAGGGCATCAGCAGCGAAGCGACCGGTGATGAGGCAAGCGATGACGAGGTGCGCTGTGACGAAGAAAGCGAATTGACGGCATACTCCAGCTGCGAGTCGGAAGGATCCATCTCCGCGAACTCCACCAAGAAGCTGTCCGAAACGTGGCAGCCTCATATAAAAAAATACACCAAGGAATACGCGAAGAGCAGGCTAAAGTACATGTACAGAGAAAAAAAAAATAAGGAAAAGTACAAGGAAAATTTAAAAACGAAAAATAAAAAGAAACTGATGGAAAAGATTAAAAATTATGTGTAACTAAAAATGGGGTGAAAAAAAAAGGGAAAGTGTAACTCCAATTAATCTTTTAAGACTTTCCAATCCTTTTCCCTCTGTTGTATGGACAGCAGCGCCACGCGTACGCGAAGAATGTGTACCCCTGTGCGCAACTTATCTGTTTATTCAACCCTTTTTTGTAATATCCCTTTTTATCTTGTTTTGTCAGATTATCTTTACTTAAAAATAACTAAACGTTTTTATATGTGTGTGTAAAGAGGCTAAATGATGGTCTGCGCAGAAAAAAAATCAGACGTGAAAAATGTGCTATTCTTCATTTTTTCGCGCACTCATCTTGAATTTTAACACCTCGATGGAGGATAATCGTGGGGCCGGTATTCTCCATGCGGGGTGTTTCCTTCCAAGAGGGGTGTAACAAATTACGACGTCGCCTTAGCTACGCATGTGCAGGGCCGCCAACTAGTAGGGGCAGAAAAAAAAAAGAGTTCTCCCTCGCTTGTTAGGAGGCGTACGCAAATCAGCTCCGAAGCCATTATGCGGGCATAAAAAGGGAATGAAATTTCAGAAAAATTGGCCCCATATATGCTTCGTCTCTGCGATGACGCCGGCAGTGGTGTGCCCCCTCTGCTTGCCCACCCCCTAGCCGTAAAATCTGTACACGTAATCGATGAAGGCGGTAACCTTATTCTCGTCGTTCACATAATTCATGTGCGTTATGTGCATGTCGGGACGAACAAAAATGTACATGGCTGATCTGGATCTGCACAAATCGGTGGGAACGCAGGGCGCACCTAGCTTGATGTTTAGCTGCCTCTGGAAGTCGCTCATGAAATCGTAGAGGATGGTTTGTCTGCCCGGGTTGTTGTTGGATCTTATTTTGGTAAGAAGGCAATTTAGTGGGGAGTTCCTACTTTGGATGGTGGCTCTGTGCATCATCTGGGGGCATACAACAGAAAGGATTGCCGAAAGAGCATTTCCATTCCTGGTGATACCCCCGTTCGTGTCGGTACCCGCACTGACGATAGAGTTTCCGCGTGCGAAGTCGTTTTTTTCTCCCCCGCACACAACCCAGAGAATGCTCAGCGCTGAGCTATGTCTCCCCCTGGCCATGGCGCCGTAAGTCAATCTTCCAATTTTTGTCAGTCTCAGAAAGGCGTCCGCATCGTGGTGGGAGCAACCATGGTGGGAGCAACCATGGTGGGAGCTTCCTGCCCACCCTTTGGAGGAGAACGGGTTCATAATATGGGGGCACCTCTTTGGGAGGCCCATTTTGCAAGCACAAATTCGGGAGGGGTTCATTAGGCCTATGCACAAAATTAAGGTATGTGCATGGCACCCCAGGTAGTCATACAGACGAACAGTGTTATTTTGCTGATGAGTGTTACTATACAGGGTGACACATCTGAGGACGCAGTTCCTTGGGCGATCTCCACACATGAAGTGCCTGCTTGTGAGTTGAGCTGAGGTGTGTACAAGGCCTAATCTGTAGTAGTCGCTCTGCAACATAAACGTCTTTTTGTAAAGCCTGTCCAAAACGTTGGAAGTGGAAGTGAACCTGCTAATCGTCCTGGAACAGCAATTCAGGAATAAAGCGAAATAGTAACTTGCGATATTATTCAATAAAAAAACAAAATGAATCATTTCACTACTCCATGATAAGACCTTCTGAGAAATGTATTGTCTCTCCTTCTGGTATTCATCCAGTAGGATGGGCGATGAGTTGTAATCAATGAGATATTTTAATTTCCACCCAATGCAGTATACATCATGCACTGTCAGATTGATGCTTATGCTAAACATGGGGTTATACAGGCAGTTGGACTCCCCTGCTAGGATAATCCCCTGTCTATAGAACTCCTGGCACATTTGGTCTCGGTGAATTCCTCTCTTCAAATTGTATATATAAAATATTTTTGCACCTGGGAAGATTTTTTCAATCAAGTGGATCACTTCCATGTGATGCAATTTGTTTGTCTGTTTCATTCGACAGATGAGTTCTTCAGGCGAGTATCTGTTTGCTCTCCTGCATATGGTCAAATGCCAGTTGTAGCCTCCCCTGCGTATGCTAAGCGCGGAATTGCGTGGGGCGGTTTCCCCTGAGTTGTTGCTCACTGCGTCGGAGAACAAGTTGGCGGTGTTGTCACTGGGGTGGTGTTTCGAATGATCCGTTGAATGAACGCTGCAATTATCGCTCGATTGGTGTTTCTCGTGATCGCTCCTGATGTGCCGCTTCCTTTTGGGGGGAGTTCCATTCGTGGCACACATTTCGGGGCCATCTTCCCTGGGACTTCCCCACAGTTTCTCACCTTGGAAAATTGCCCCCCTGACTTCTCCGTTCGCACATTTATCTTCCTCCCCCTTTGGGAAAGCATTCCCATCGTTTGTATCTTCTCCTACAGGACACTCGTCGTGTTGTTCTTCTCCTACGATGCTATCACTGCTCTGTGACCGCGTCCTGCTCCCCTCTGAGTGTCCCGCAGCATTGGGGTGGCGTCCCCATGCAGATGCATCTCTCCCCTCAATTTGATTATCATAGTTTGGCTTGGATGGATGGCTCCTGTCCATACCTGCCACGTGGTTTTCCCTCCATTTGTCCCCATCAGTCTTATCCCTAACCTCATGGCGCTCAACGGGGTGCCCCTGAGGTGCTCCATTTTGGCCCCATCCAGGGGGGTCCTCTTCAATGGAAACTTCTTCTGACGGGACGGAGTTCTGAGACACCTCAGGTGAAGTGCCTCCGCTCGATTGGCTGTTCCCTCGTTCGGTGTGACCATTTTGCGGTTCCCCCGAGGATAGGCACTCTGATGTGCCCCTAGAAGGGGGTCCAATCGGGTCAACACCATTCTCGGCTGATTTACCTGCGTGTGCACCAGTTGGTGTAATTAAATCGGGTTTATCTTCATATTGGGAGGGTGCAGTTGGATCGTCACCTAGCCTCTGCAAGTCTGTAATCGTCGCTTTTCGTTCCCGTTTCTGGCGGTCACGTGGATGTTTTCCGATTGGAGTCTGTACAGGTTCATCTTGCGCGCCTCCCTGTGGATTCCTTTTCGATTCCCTTTTCGATCCCCCCTCTGCGGTGGGGCCATCTCCCCAATTGGCCCAGTCTTCATCCCCCCCTGGATCGATCCCGCTCTCGCTGCCGCTCCGGTGAGGAGCCTCCTTGGCAGTCGTCCCGGCGAGTCCATTTGTCGGTGGACATGGTTGACATGGTTTACGTGGATGCTTCGTTGCGCCCCGGTCTTCTGTAGGTTTCCCCCCAAACGAAGGAAGCACTCTCCCAACAGGGTGCACCCTTTTAAGGGAAGATGCACTCTCAGGGAGGTCCCCTTTGACGCTATACTCCTCCTTGGTTCGTTCAATGAAATGCCCGAATGCCTGGTCATTGCAGTAAAAATTTTGCTTGTAAATATTTCTCATGTCAGTGAGAATGGGGAAGCATGTGGTGAAGCCATGCTCCGACTGAACGAGGGTCAAATTGTAGTGACTCATGTCGATGTTCCATTTGGCGCAGACATCCACAGATATGTACTCGATTGGCTGGCTTGTCTTCTCTTCCATTTTTATGTTTGCTAGTTTTCTGATTGAGGATTTTCTCCCATCGACGCCGACTATGAATTTGCTCCTAATTGAGCAGTTCAAGGGTTTCTTTGGCAGGTCCTCACCTGGTCGATCCTCACTTGGGTGGGTATCGCGAGCTGAAGGAACCCTCGTTGGGGCATTCGTTGCAGGGCTTTCCACGGATAAGTCGTTGTGTGCATTTTTCTCCACCGCGCCATTCGTGTCCTTTTGCCCCCCAAAAAAAAACCCTCTCCTCCACAGTCTTTTTCCCACTATAGGCTCAATAGTACTGTGTATTTGGCTGTATTGTTTTTTACGATCCTGGGGCACTTGTATGTAGTTACCTGTGTGCTGTTTCGTCCCCCTTTTGGTGTCCTCTACCAACCGCACATGCACCGTAGGCGTAGCTTTCCTATGACCCTCAGTAGGGAGTCCGTTTAGAGGGCACCTCACGCAACGTTGAAAGAAACCATTTTCGCAGGTGCTATTCCCAGAGTGATCGCCCTGCATCGTGGTCGAAAAACTGGAGACTGTATCACTGGATGAGCTATGAATTCTGTATCTGTCCAACGAATTTTCTGAGTCTGCTTGCAAACAAGTTGTGTATTTTTCCTCGTGTTCGCTACAGCTGCTGCTGGACGAGCTGTGTTGGCTTCCTCTCGGGGTGAATTTTTTTTCTCTTTTCTTTTCCCCGACCAGGTGACCGCTCGCTTTGCCTTGTCTTCTCTTAAGGAGGGAGGGCAGAGTGTACAGCTTCTTCACGTCGCTCCAGCTTCCGCTTTGATTTCTCCTTGTCCTTCCATTCCTTCTTCTCCCTTTTACGTGTTGTTTCCGCTGTTTATGGTCCAAATGTGCGTGCAGATCAGCGGCGCCCTTATCTTTACGGCATATGTTTCCCCCTGTGGACGTGGGGGGACTGTTCTGACTAAGCCCCCACAGGATGGTGCCATCCTGCACGGCGTCCGAATTGATGGAAGCCACTTTTCTTCGCAGGATATTATTCAGTGTGGTTTTGCTTATACTTAGCATGTATGATGTCGATCCATTGCAATTTTGAAAGAAAGTCTTATCCGTTTGATTTATTAATCTATTTCCAACATAGAAGCTAACTCCTGTCAGTTTTAAGCTTCTGTTCCGTACCTCTGAGAGGATATTTAAATCATGAAAAATTTCCAACGTTCTGGGGTAGAGTAAATATTGCTCACTTATATCTTCTCCGTTTATTCCTTCCCTATTTCTGTCGCACGAGTTTATCACCAAGTGGTTTACATTTTTTCGTGCCAAGTCGAGAGAGAGGAGGAGGCCTCCTGTGTTTGCTCCAACGATGAGCACGTCTTTTTGATGTTCTTCTTCCGGGGGATCCCTTTTTCTAAGGTATCCATTCGTTAGGCGACTCATCGTTGTGCTTGTTTGGAGTGGAAATAAAACAGAGGGAGAAAGAGACTGACAGACAGGGAGAGAGGGTGAAAGAGATTAAAAAAGCGACAGAGCCGGGGTGAACTCCAAAGGATAACAGTGTTTATTTACACACACGAGGGAAATTCTGATGGATGTAATACCCCCTTCAGATTCAGAAAGACTGAGGCTATGCAGCTCGCCTATGTTAGTCTACCCACTTTTCATATGTGTCTACCAATTTTTACAAACTGTAAATTTGTGCGGGAGGGGTAAAATGAAAAGGGCCAAGTGACGAAGAAAGCTGCTTAAAATTACCAAAATGTGGAACACCGAAAAAAAAAAAAAAAATCCCAATGTGTACAAACTGGTGCGCCTATGTTTATTATCCCCCCCACACACATTCACAGATAACACACGAAGTGGCTTCTTTCTTATCAGCAGGGGGGCAACATTGCATGGAAGTCAAGTGACGTAAAGTATGAAAAAAGGAAACAAATTTCAACATTGGAAAATGGAAGGTGTAGAAAAAAAAAAAAATAAAATAATAAGGAGGCCTTACTGAAGTGTGAACAACATTGTTGAAAAAAAAAAAAAAAAAAAAAATCCTTGCTACGTTTCGTTATGTCTACCCTGCCTTGCACAGAACTGCAACTATGAGTGGTATTCCGAAAGTTGCTAAACATATATAAGTAGCCAGGTGGCAGATAAGTTGATATTGCTCATCCGGTGTAAGAGTCACTAAGATGTGATTACACACCCATGAGTTGTACTCCGCCCACCCTTCTCATAACGGGGCCCCAACGGACACTACACGTAACGTAACGAACATATCGAGAAGGTGGTAACTCTGACAGATTATTAAGTGGGAGTTGCTATGTACATATGTGCTTGCTGTCAGGGAGGCTTCGCAAAAGTGGGTCGCGTGGTGAGCATGAATCTTTCACGCTGACTTCTTCGTCACCATCGCGCCTCCGTTGCGCCATTCTTGCCGCAAGGGGACTAGAAGGTACGTTTCCAAGAACTGCTGCACACACATGCAAATATTTGGACGCTTCACCTTTTCGCACGTATAGTAGCGGCACTACAGTGTGATGAACAATTCAATTCATATGCTACCCCTTCCCAGTTCGCTAAGCATTACGGCCCCTTTTTTACCCCCATGGAGGATGAAGAATAAAACATCGTCACCGGTGGGAGTACATCACTGTGCTGGTATGACATCGGGGTGAAGATCAACCCGGCTGCTTATTCCTGAGAAAACCGTCTCGTGGGTGAGTTTCTCACATACGGTGGAGCTTCAACTGGAAGGTAGTCAATCCAATGAGCTTCTTCAGTACATGTATTGTTACCCCCAGCGGTGTGTTACCCCCTTCCATACACTCGTGTAGAGCAACCCTCTCCCCGGTGCTCCTTGCAGCTTCTGGCTCTTCTGCCGCTTTTGCCGCCCCAGGCCAGTACTTTCTCCGGCGTTTCATCATTAAAAATGAGAAACTTCATTGTGACGGAGGTTAATCTGAGAAGATTATTTTTTTCGCTTTTTTTTTCGTTCCCAAATTGTGCCTCAGTCAGATGCGAGCAACCAGGAAGAACGTCACACCTTCGATGCGAGGGGGTATGCTGATCTGTTCACTCGGGGGTGAGAGGTACTTTCCCGAGTGACTTCCTTCGTAGCAACGAAATGGTTCTGGTGGGTTACCCCGTTGTGAAGTTGTATGCGACATATCAGCAGAGAGGAAAAAAAAAAGAAAAAAATTATATCTCTATTTGTTGCAAAACGGTAGGATTGTCAGTCTGTTTGCTTTTCTCTTCACAAGTGTGACACACGCGCTTGCAAAAAGTTGAGTAGGATTTTCCCCCCCCCCC
>NW_008481858.1:163970-169693 GCF_000524495.1 Plasmodium inui San Antonio 1 | reverse complement strand
CCCTCAAGTAAGTTGCGCACGCGCCGCGCTTCAGTTGTAGGTAAATGCACAAGGTCTGCCTGCACATACGCACGAATGGGTGGTGGAGGGATATACCTATGAGGGGGGTTTGTGAATGCCCCGGCACTTCTACATCGGAGAGGAGTTAAAAACGAAACAGTGAAAACGCGTACATATGTGTAGCTTTGGGGGAAAGTACCTGGAGCTGACCTCAGAAGTTCGGACCCAATTATAATGCCGGGTTCTGCTGCCCACAAGATAAGGAATGCCTGCACGAAAGTAGTAAAAGTGTTATTTTTGTATTGGCTCGTTTTTATGAAGAAGCAGAAGGTCCCAAACGGGGTGCACTCGCTAGGGATGACAAGGAGAAGAAGTTGCATCCAGATAGGGCATCCCTCCAGTGGGGGGAATTATATCTCCCCATGTGCATCCACGGATTGTTCCTCACATCGAAGGACACCTTTTAATTGTCTTTATCGGGACTTCTCTAAAGCGAGGCAACACAATCCCATGCGATGCCCCATCTCTGTCCATCCAGTTAAGAAGCTAAAGCTAATGCGTGAAAAGGACCCCAAATCAGCCGCGTGTAATTTTTACATTCATAATTTTCAGTATCGGGAAAAAGAAATTAAAAAAATATGCCCCCTAGGGACAGAGTCAAGATGGAAAAGCAAAAGTTGCATGAATAGGTCACGCAAAGTACACATGGTTGGGAAGGATGACGAAAAGATGTTTAACCGGATAAACAGCAATATGATGAGGGCATTGGGGGAGGAGGGACCCATGAACGGCGACGTCTACAGCAACGTCTACAGCAGGAGTGACACCATGTGGGGAGAGAACCACGAACGAAATGGCCTCCTGGAAATTGTAAATAACCAGACGGAAGTACCCATCGACCTCGCCCATTTCGAGAAAGAAGTGAGGAAACTTGTCCACGTAATGCGCTTTGAAGATTTTCAACTGAACATAACGTTTGTGAGTTTAGACGAGATGAAGGAGATGAACAGGACTCACAGGGGAAAGAATGAGCCGACTGATGTCATTTCTCTGTTGCACTATGTGCAAAGTGGGGAAGGCATTTCTCCTAGCTCTGAATTTGCAGGTGGCGACATACCTAGCGGGAGCTGTCTCAGGTCAGGAGACATTTACTTGTGCCCCGCGTACATAAGCAGGGAGTGTGTGCTGGCCCGGGTTAGGTACGAGCAGGGATTGCTGCGCGAGAGAAGCGGCGAGAGTGCCGATGTTGGAGAAATTGGCGAAGTTAGCGGTGTTGACGGTCCACGCGGCGGGAGTGATCATGTTAGCGGTGCGTCCACACTGGACAACCGCGACGATGAGCAAAGCGACCAGGAGGAGCTTCCCCCCCGAGGTGTGAACAAGCTGTTTAGAACCCTCTTCTGCCCCAACCAGCGGCTGCCGTTGTACGTTCTACACGGATTAATACACTTAACGAAGAAGGATCATGTGAACAATGCAAAGGAGTACCACAGATTTATGGACATAGAGGAAGACACGATCGGTAAGTATCTTAAGTTCCATCATTATACACACACATATTACTCTCACTACGTTATTGGACTTGGTACGGACATTCTGAATGTGAACAGGATTTACAAAATTTTGCAAAAGAAAAATGGGGCGTTTTTTCTGCGGAAGGTTCTGAGCTCTCTTGAGCTGCGGGAGTTGATTCAGGGGCATCTCATGGAAGCGGTGGAGAGTGACCAACTGGGGGACCATCTGTTTGACCAATTGGGTAAGGGGAACGACAAAGCGGATCGCGGTGGGGACTGCGGTGAGGACTGTCGTGAGAACTCCCAGCCGAGGCTCAGCACAAATTCCGCATTGAAGCTGGCCATCCACGTAAGCAAAAAATTCGCATCCAAAGAAGCGATCCTCAAGTCCATGGGGCGCGGTTTAAGTTCCATTTCCAAATACGGCCTAAGCATGAACGACATAGAAGTAAGAAACGACAAGTATGGAAAGCCCCTGGTTTTTTTGTATAACCAGGCAATGAAAATAGCCAACGAACTGGGCATAGCAAATATTTTTTTATCTCTAAGTGATGAAAGGATAACCTGCACAAATCATAATGTTACAAAGGATGAGTCAACGACATGCAACCTTTGCACATACCTCATCCATGCACAGGCACTTTCGGTTGGGTCAAACGTGTGACGCGCTGGAACGGAATCGAGTGTGCGGCACAAAAAGGGAAGCGGCGTGTGGGTTGGAAGTGGCGCCCACGTGTGCATCCCCGGTTAGAGTTTTAACTTAAGTCACATTCGGTCACGTTAAAGATGCGGTCGCCGATTTTTATAAACATCTGCGTGCACCACGAATCGCTGGTTCTGCACAGGAGCCTGCACATACAGCACAGTGTGCACCACATGTGTTTGGTCACTGCGAGCAAGATGTAAACCTGCATCCTCGCAAATTGGGAAAGATTTCGTTCTTTTTTTTTTTCACGTCCGGTTTGCACAGAATGGTGTTGCAAACGGGGGAGAATAAGAACAGCTTTCTATAGTGCACCTTAAAGTACATGCTGAAGGACATGATAGAGAGTGTGGCAGAACAGATGGGTGAGTACCGTTACCAAATGGGTGTCCCCGGTTCGTTCATTTCGTTCATATGTGCCTATATGTACATATGTATATAATTTTTTTTCACCCTGTGTGGTGCGCTATTTAGGCAGTTTAAACAGAGGTTGGGGTGGCGCGGACGGGAGTTATGCCGGCTTGCCCAGAGGGCTGCGTGCGGAGGAGAGTACATTTGTAAAGGTGTACGCATGTATACCGGTATTGGCGCGTTCCCCCCCTTTGTTCTTTATCGCTAAGAAAAACAGAGGAAAATAAGCAGAAAAAGGCCACGGGAACAATATGCAGGAAGGGTCTGAAAGGAAGATTTGGCGAAAAAGAAGTGAACAGGTGAACACTGAAGCGTTGTCGTGGTGAAATGATAAGAAGTAGGTATAAAAAAAAAAATAAAATAAATAAAAAAAGGTACGCGATAGATAAGAGGAAAGGAAAGGTATACGGATTGACTGAGAAATAATTTTTTCTCGTCCTACATGCACAATATTGCTGATTATTACGTAAAGGCAAAAAATATGGTGTAAGCCGTACCTTGCAAGTTTCTTTTTTTTTTTTTATATACACCTATAGGGGTATAGGTGCACGTATATATATATGCCTACGTAGGTGTAACGCTCTCTAAGCAGTGTATTACAATGGTGCACCGCTTAATCAAGTGGTGGGGAAAAAGAAGGGCCTCATTGGCCTTCAAGGTGGGAGCTGTTCGGTGGTACATCGCGGGCGCCCCAGTGTTTCAAGCAGTACGAAGAGGAGCCTGGACGTTAGGATTTACATAGAGTACATATATCTATATGTGTATATACATCTATGCTGGCCCATAATGTACGCAGTCGCGCTCACGTTCTATTCGCCCCCTATACCAGGCGAAAAGAACAGAGTGTCACGGCTAAATAAAAAGTTAAAAAGCTGAGAAAAACGAAATGTGTCACAGAAAAAAAAAGGGGAAAAAAATTCGCGTTCATGTTTACGTAAGCAATTGAAGAAAAAAAAAAACAAAAAAAAAAATAACATCAAAATCAACAGCAACGAAAAAAGAAAAAGGTGAGAAAAAGAAAATAAACAACTAAACGAAATTGGAATTAGGGTGAAAAAAAGAACTCCCTATTTACATGACGAGCACATGTGCCGGCGGCCACTCATTTTATGTGAAGCGGAAACATGTACATATGTACGTTTATACACGTAAGAAAAAAAAAAAAAATTAACTTCTTAACTGAATAACCGATTAGCCGATTAACCAATTAACACCAATTAAACGATTAATTGATTCACCAATTGATTAAACACATTAACGAATCACATTGAAGGGTTCCTGTAACTAAAAAAAACAAACTTGATAAAAATGAAAAAAAAGAAAAAAACGTTAACGAGATCCAAGGCAATGTGACGCGACGTAACGTACTAATTTACGTACATTCGAGTGATGCCCACACGAGAGATAAACCCTTAACCGTAACACAAACGAAAAAAAAAAAGTACCAACGAAAGAAGCACAAATGTAAAACATATACGTTCAATATATATGTACATGTTAAATGTACACTGCGTACAAGTCAGAGTTAGAAACTTGTTAATTACTCCCATCGTTTCTTTCGTGAACAGAAAGGTGTAACTTCTACCCACAAGATACATCACATCTACAATTTTTTTTTTCTTGTATAGTTTAATATTTCGCCAAAGAAAAATGTTGAACTGAACAAGAAAAAAAAGTTGCAGAGATGTTTTGCTTTTTTTTTTTCACAAACCCTAATTTTGACCCTTGCGCAAAGCAAAGTCATGAATTCCTGTTTATCTAAATATTATAGATATATCTACGTGGGCTCGTAGAATTTCTACGTGTACCTGTGTACAACTCCCGTCCCCTCTTCCGTGCAAATGTGCCTTTATTTTATGTACTTCCTAATTAGTGTAAAGTTTCATCATCTCTATAGTGTAAAACTCTTTTAACCGTGTACCGTACCATAACGCCTGTACGGTTATTGTGTACTCCCGCGTGTACGCGCAGATACACGTACGTACATATAGGCGAACACAGTGTACCTGTAACTGGTTTGTACGTACAGTATATATCTGCATTTTTAACTTATGCATCTCTTTTGCGACGTACCTGATGGCCAACCTCTGCCTTCCTTGGACGCCCCCGCCCCGCTTTTAAAGTACTCCTTTTTGCGTATATTCAAGTCATGCCGTTTTCACGAATTAATTTTTTTTTTTAAACAACTCCCCCTCCCTTTAGTACCCCAATGCGTATATGGGCAAAGGGAGAGATATTTACATTTGTGCACATGTAATTGCGGCCAAAAAATGTTGTAAAAATCTGTTTCACCGCTCTGTCGCTTTATCACTTCGCCCTTTTGCCGCACGGCGCGTGCCGTTTTACGCAATTTTTTTTCATTCGTGCCCTCGAGAGAACAGAACATAAATTTTAATACATGAAGCCATTTGCGTACCCAGGGCTTGCGACAACTGACGCTTACATGGTACAATTTTTGCGCGAACGTTACATTACATGTACGTCCGCATATTCGTCATGTAGATATGTATACTTCCCTGTATATATATGCAATTTAATTTAACATAGCATAGCATGTCTTCTTTACAAAAAATTCACAGCAACAATTTAAATGCACTTCCATTTTTTTTTTTTTTTCTTAGCCTCTTTTACGTTCTTCCTCGTAAACTTGTTCAACGAATTAAAAATTATTTAAGGCAACATTGCCTCCCCCACATGAACCAGGCGACATATGTGTGTACATGTAAACATCTGTGTGTGGGCTCGCAGGTTTATGTGTTAGCACCTGCGTTTGTTCTGCAGTTTCATTTGTTGTGCAGTTGTATTTGCTCAGCATTTGCCTCTGCATTTATATGTACGTGTACACGTACGTGTTAACGTGTTATCGCTAACGCGCGTGCTCGCACATGCTTATGTGTATACACGCTGGTACCTCTGTATTCAACTCCATGCATTCAAAAGTTAAGCGGCTTTGCAAGTGTTCTTCATGACAGCACAAGAACGACAACTTATATTCGTGTTTACACGATAGTGAGCCGCATACATAAACGCATGCACAACATATATAGTCTTTTCAATTCCTTCTTTTTTTCACACATTTAAAGTTTTTAAATTTT
>NW_008481858.1:103387-163565 GCF_000524495.1 Plasmodium inui San Antonio 1 | reverse complement strand
TTTTAAAACACCAATTGTGATTGTTCACGGAAATGCTCATTCGCGCTTTCGTTAATGAGGCAAAACTGAATTCAATTTTTTTATTTTGTGCCTTTAATTAAAGTATTTATACACATATGTGTGTGTATTCATGCGACCTCGCTTATGCATAAATGTATGCGCACAGGTGTGTCCAATTTGTTTCACTTAATCAAACACATAACTGACGTAAATGGATATTTGGTATAACTGCAAGTTCGATTTGTTTTTGACATGTACCCACTGAAGTACGCGCACGTTTTGTGTGTTAAAACCAGTCACCAGTGATATAAACCCTTCCCCTAAGTAATATATGTGTGCTGCTGTATATGTATCTTCCCCCTTTTGTTACAATTACGTTGTACGTCCCTTTTTTTTTTTTTTACAAGTATATACTGCGTCGTGGAAAAGAGCAGCCAATCACATCAAACCGCGTAAAACCGCGTCAAATCGCTTTGCATTGTAATGCATTTTTTGTTCCTCTCGACGCAATCTGTTTACTGAATTTTTAAAAAAATACGTATGCAATGAGTGAAGAAGCAAATGTATAACTCTCACCTATACGAGTATACATAAACGTGCGCGGTTTACGTATGCGCGTACAATTTGGTGTGTTCCCCTTCTGTATGTATGCAAATGCAAAAAAAACACCCGATGATGCTGTGTTTTTCTTATTAATTCTGTACGTAATTGTAAATTAAAATTAGTGAATTTTCTTTCGCAAGATTCAAAATCGTAAGTTTTGCAAAAGTTTGTATTTAATTAAAACCCGTTTATAAAATTCACATTGTGCGTAAGTTGCCTCAACATCGCCTGTATTATGTTTAACTATTTTTTTTAAATTTTTAAAAGGGTACGCAAAAAAAAAAAAAGTGTTAAAAAAAAAACAGGCGTGTGGAGTGCAGTTAATTAATTCATGCGCGTTTTTTTTAACCTCCCAAAATTTTCACTTTAAAAAACAGCAGCAGCAGCAATCTTTCATACGTGCATGTAGTGTAGGACTTTTTTTTTTTTTTCGTAAAAGTGCCTATATGCGTTGTTTAAATTAGGAACACGTTGTATCTATCACGTATGCATTTGCGTTTTTATACACTCCTCCCCGTGTACCTTAACTTATCTGCATATGCAGAAGGGTACATCATTTAATCGCATGCAGCATATGTACCTTTGCGCAGGCCCCTATGCACCTATAAAAAAAAAAGTAGTACATGTGCACATAATGTAGATACCAGCGAAAGGAAAAAGATGCAGAAACACAAAAATAAAAAAATAGAAAAGAAGAAAAATGCGCACACGTACGTATGAGTAAATTTATACGTAGAGAGTGCATGTTGGCCTCTTTTTTTTTGTTTTTTTTTTTGTTTTTTTCCTATTTTCTTCGTTTAAAAATACATACGCGAATTGTTTTATATGAATATATTTTTTTTAAATGCGAGGGAAGTTGCTTATATTTTTACAAGCGCAGTTATTCATTTTTGTATACGCGTAACTGTTCACTTTTATATACGCGAAAAATTATTCCCTTTTTTTTTGCGCGAGAAACTGCTCCTTTTGGTGCGAAAGTGTTGCTTTTTTCTCATTCGTTTTTTTTTTTGTAACAAAGCATTTAAAACGCGTGGAACGAATTTGGCTTGTTATTTTTGGGAGGCATGTTTTTCCCCTTTTTGAGGACAGAATCCGTACTCAACACAACTTAGAAAATTCTTCTGAAAGAGTCAAAGCAACGTTTTCGAAGTATACATATATATATACGTAAATGCATATGTACATATACATGCATCTAGTGCGTGTACCTAGATATATTGCGTACTCGTTTGCATACTTACAAAAAGGAGAAAGAGGGAAATATATACAATGCCTTAAAGAAGAAAACAAAGGAGGTTTTAATTTTTAAACATTTAAGTTTTTTTGTTAATTCGGTAAATTTCTATTAATTAAAAAATTTTTTTTTTCACCCACCCCCAATTATTAACATAACTGCTTATTCTTGTTATAGATACCATCTGTGTTACATGTAAATAAATGCATACATAAAAAACAACATTGCCTGTTCATATTTTTGTTTTTTTTTTTTTTTTATACTGTTCATGCTTTGTTCACTATTTTTTTTGGGTTTTTAAAAAAAAAAAAAATAGTTAGCTAGCCTTTTTTTTTTCTTTTTTTTTTTTATTTTAATTCAATTAACCAAAATTTATACATATATAAATAAAAGCAAACATATGTACACATAACTGTGTACCCGTTTGCTAAACAATTTGAACTTTTTGAACCCATTGATATGTTTGTAGTGTAAGTGCCTTGTTTTTCTCTACATTCGCACATATTTGCATTACGATCTAATTTATCTATTTCTCCATATTTTACGTTTTATCGAAGTTTTGTTTTTAAGGATTACGTGACAGTACATATATCGTATTCGTGTACATTGCGCTGTGTTAACTCGCGCAACGTTCGCCCACACAACATAGTTACTTTATTGTTAGAAAAAAGCGAGTGAAACATTTTTCCCACACAATCATGTGAAAATTCGAATTAACAACCAAATTATATGCGCTTTTACATTTTTGCTTGTTTGTTCACTTTCCGCAATAACAATTTCTGAAGCTACTTATTTGAAGGCGACTGCGGTAACATCGTAAAATTTGTGTATACGTGTGCGCCGGGCTTCCCAACAACCACAGAGGTGCATGTACGTACGTGTGAGACGTGTATGTTCCAGGTGTATGTGTGACTTACATGTGTGTACTTATATATATATACATGCGTTCATTCCTTCTCGTGCGTATTCCTTAATCCACTGGAGAAGGGCGCTTCTTTCTGGCCTCGAATGCCTCTTGTAGCGTTAACTCTTTAATAACATGTTTGTTGTATCATTGCCGATGTTTGTGTACGTTTGAATTTTTAATGCTTATCACATATGCCTCATGCAATTATATTTTTTAAAGCTCCTCGATGCGTCATTATTTATTAACCAGAAAGGTTTGAGTCATTACGCCCTATTTATTTCTCTTATTTTGTTCATTTTATCCATTTTGTTCATTTTATTCCTATTTATTTGATATTTTTAATCTACCAAGGTTTTAAATGCTTTTTGAACCCACTAACCTTTCTTTTTAATATCTCCCCCCCCTAATTAACCCTGTTCGGTTCGTTCGAATACCCATCGTTACGTTAACCTCGTAGATCTGTTACACGGATTGCGTAAGTGTGTGTGCGTTTGTGTCTGCTTGTATCTGGGTTTGTGTTTATTCGTATGTGTGTTTTTGTCTGTCTGCGTATGTACATATCCATGTGTATATGTGCACATCTGTTTGTATGAATTCATGTGACCGCATACATATATATACGGTTTAATATATATGTGTGTACGTCTACATATGTATGTGTGTAGGCATATTAGCTGACGAGGGTACATCGGTGTACATGGGACTGTTGCCAACTTAATTAAATTATACTGTTAATTTTATGCATTCTTTTGAAAATGTGAAGAAAGAAACAGTAAAATGTAAAACAAACGTTATTAGTGGTACATATTCTATTTTTGAAAAGCCCTATCTTCTTTTTCTTTTTAATTTATTTTTGCATATTTACGCGTTTTTCCGTTGGTGTGTGTCTTTTTACGGCGCCCCCTTTAATGGGAAAGGCACCCACATTTTGTCATTACAAGAGGCAGAAGGGAAGAAGCACATATATATATATGTATGCATTATATATATATGTGCATACATCCTCATGTGTTGAATTAATATCATGTTATTGTTAAAATTTATACATGCATAAACCGAAAATTGACATTATTGAGCCCCCAAAATGACTAGTTGTAGTCTCAAGTGTAGTATGTTACCTTGTGTACACATACGGAACACGAAAAATGAAATAAATTTGGAAGACCCAAAGGAAGAAGGCACAATACAACGTTACAAAGATGAAATGAACATCAATGCGGAAGAAACGGTGCATGTTAAAAGTGCAATCAATAATAATAACTTGTATTGTAAGTCGTCCTACGATTTAAATACAAACGTTGAAATTTGCGGCAGCGGTGACGTGAAAATGAGTAGCAGGGACCCTGCGGCGTATGAGCAGCTCTTGGCAAACGAGAGCGCAAATGCGCATGTGAATGCCACCGGGAGCGGCGGGGTGGTCGCCAACTTTAGTGAAAATGACAATAGGACCACGTATGTCTACAACAACGCCGACCTCAGCGGCCCTGTGAACAGCGGCACTCCTCCCATGCGCGCCATTGACAGGATGAATAGGAGCGCGAAAGTTAACGTGAATAACTGCACACAAATAAAGGATTTCAAACCCGAGGAGATGAAGGCGTCCTTCGAGCAAGACCGAAAGGACATTCTACTGAACACCTACAATTACTACTTCTGGAATAGCTATGGGGACATAAACCAGAGCGATCACAAGAGTCAAGGCGACATGGGCGTGTACTACTACAAGCGGGTGTCCATGAATTTTATGAATTACGATTACGACGCGGAGTATAAGCACTACGATGATGATGACAACAACAATAGCAGTAGAAATGGAAACGACATCAGTAACAGGAGCGACAGCAGTAACGGGAATGGCAGCAGTAACGGGAATGACAGCAGTAACGGGAATGACAGCAGTAACGGGAATGATAGCAGTAACGGGAATGATAGCAGCAACGGTAACGGTAACGGTAACGGAAACGGTTGCCGCTCGCCCGAAAAGTCCTGCGAAGTAAAACTCAAGGATTGTAACACGAATAACCTTTTTTTTAGAACCAATTCGTACGACAATGTATTTTTGAAGAAGATAAAGATCACGAGTGTCGACAATAAGTGCACCAGAAAAAGCATAAAAAAGTACAGAATTCCCTTTGAGCCGAATTTTTACAGCAGCCGCTTCTTCTTCTCCGAAAAGGACATAAATGAAGATCTGCATCCGCTGAGTGATAATTTCACAAAGTATTGCAGTTCCCTGTCCGTCAATTATAACACCGTCAACAGTAATGGTAGTAGTGACCACGCCGCTGTAAATAACGTTAGCAGTGGCATTAGCCATGGCAATCATGCCAGTGATTTTAGGAATCCAGGGAGGCGCAACAACCCCAGTGGTAACAAAGATGGATGCAGGAGTAACAGCACGAATACACCGTGCAGAGGTCTTCCTCGGTACTCCTACATTCTGCGGTTCGAGGGCCCCCCCCCACATTTCCTCATTTTGAAGTACAACAAAGTTACGAAGAAAGCTAACATAGTAAAAAAGGTGCCAGTGAATAAGAACATCTCGTTCAACCTTGCGAAATTTATTGCGGAAAAGTACCTCCAGATTTTGAGAAAGACCTTGAAGAAGAAGGAGAAGAAATTGGAGAAGATGAGGAGCGCGGGAGGCGAAGCGGAGAATGATGAAGCAGACGAGGATGTAGTTTGTAATGGGGAAGACGCCAATATCAACAAGGGAAGCAACTGCGGAGACTGTTGCGAATGCTCGAACGGCAGCCAGCACGAGAGCAACGACGCCTATGACTCCAAGAAGAATATGGACTACAACAACAGCACCAATTGTGAGAGCTACCAGGGAAACTTTTTCAACTTCGGCACGGAGAATTATAATGACAATGACGTAAACAATAACAGCAGCGGCGCGTGCAGCAGTCGGCTCCGTGACGACGACAACGGGGACGAGCTGAATAATAAACCCAATAATGAGCCAAATGATAAACCCAATAATGAGCCAAATGATAAACCAAATAATGAGCCCAATAATGAGCCGAATGATAAACACAATAATGAGCCCAATAATGAGCCAAATGATAAACCAAATAATGACCCCAATAATGAGCCGAATGATAAGCCAAATACTGAGCCAAATAATGATCCAAATAATGAGAACCAAGACAGCGACAACAGCCTCTGCAGTCGCAGCGGGGGCGAGAGCAGCGCGAAGAACAAGTTCGGCACGAGGAGTCAAAACAGCTCAGACTGCTCCGCCAGAAGAAGCAATGGGCGGTTTAGTGACGAACGACGAATGGCTGAAAACGCCCGCAGAGGTGAACAGCCCCTCTACAGTGAACTTCCAATTAGTCAGAATTACGAAAACGACAGTAACGATTTGGAAAATATAGACGTAAATTCGCTAAGTTACGAAAGTTACAGCTCGGAGAATTTATACGATGACAAGCTCTGCACCTATGAGTATCTCAACATAGACTTGGACAATGTCGTTTTTAACACGGACACGGAGAAGTACATCAAATTTTTAAGCAACATAAAGATATACTACCTGCATAAGATGGACGACATGAGAAAGATCCTTCCCAGATGTGACGACTCGACGGGAAATAAGCTGGTCTTTTTGGTAAAAATAAAGTATGATAGGTGCATAAAGTCGAAGATCTTCATTTTTGAGAACGTGCAGGATATGATGCATGAGTACGAGTACATGGATGGCGATGCGCTTGACAGTATGGAGCAGGGCGACGGGGAAAACACGATGCAGTTTATGCTGAGGAGAAGTTCCAGCAGCGGCAGCAGTAGTAATAGCGGCGGCTGTGGGGGAAGTACCCATTACGGGGGAAATAATGTGAAGAGCGAAAGCGGCAGCACCGGGCCGAATGCGAATAGTAACAGCGAATCGGCGAACAGCGATTCTTTGGCGAAGATGCCAACGGCGAGAGCATGCAGTGTGAGGATGGATGAGAATGGCGAAGTAAATCCGAAGAACGAGGCGAAGGAGGAGGGGGAAAGCGAAGGCCCCAAGAAGGAAGGCGGCACCTACGCAAGCTGCAACAAGGAGGAGAGCCAGCCTGCGATGTGCAAATTGGAGCACACCGGGGACTACCTGTTAAGCTCCGATTACGCGACACAGGAGACACCAGTGAAGCAGGAGTTGTTGGAAGAGGAGGGGAATAACCTTGGCGGCGGAAGGAGCAGTAACGGTGACGCTGGCAAAACGACGAAGCCCAAGATACCGGAGGAGATGGAGAAGAAGTGCAGCGCGCTAGCAATCATCCCCACCGACAGGGAGGCAACCCCTCAAATGAACGAAGGGAAGGCAAAAAAAATGACCATCAGCTATAGGAGAAAAATTATCCAGTTTATACGAAACAACGTATACATAAATTCATACCTATACGACTGCTTTGAAAATATATACATGAATAAGAAATTCTTCAGGAACGACGTAATTATAGTGAACCACTTGTCTGAAGAGGATCAAATGATGGATGACATCCCGGACTATATATACGAATTGAACAAATTTGTATTTATTAAGTTTACCAAATTTGATCAGTACGTTAAGAAGAATCACAAAATTGCCGAAGGGTACATACAATACCTGCTGCAGAGTAACATAAAGTGCATTAATAGGTATATGATTGGCATAAGGTGGGTTCCGGACATTTTTGCGTATGAATATTATGTGTGCAAAATTATGGATGGAGAGGCAAAATGTGATGAATGGAAAAAGCAGGAGAAGTATAATTACTCCCTTACGTTAGAGAAAGACTCGAATGAGAAAACGTTGAAGTATCTGGTGGACTACGAGAATAAGGTTATTGACAATGTGTTGTGTGTTTTGCACGAATATTATCAGGCAAGTTTATTTACCGAGAAGTGTATCTTCAATTTGTTTAAGTTGGTTCTTCTGAGGGTCAGTCTCTACATTGGCGTCTTGAACACGAAGGTCATTACGCTGGATCTGGACAAGGCCATGTATCGAATGAAGAAGTTTTCCGAGCCCATAAGTTTGTGTGACAACTTCGGGGCTTCCGAGAATGAGGGCACACCGAAGGGGCTGGAGAAGTATCTCGCTGGGACTGTCAGCGGTGCGGTGGAGTGCAGGACGGACGAGCAGCATATGAAGCAGCAAATCCAGCAGAAGAACGAGGACGCGTGGAACAGCAGCCCCTCCCCCCTGCACGTGGGCGCCTCGCGCGGCGGGTACAGCCATGTGTACAACGGGGTGGGCGGAGATTTGGGTGGCAAATTCGGAGGCAACTTCGGCGACGAAACGAACACGAACTGTCACGTCACCCTCCTGGGCCCCAACGACCATCCACAAGAGGAAGCAGAGGCGAAGGCAAAGCACTCATCTGACAGCGACCCCAGCAATCTCCTGCAGGTATACCACCCATACAACGATTTGTTCCTCAGGAAGGAGAAGTACGAAAATGAGGCATACTTGCAAAACAAATTAAGGAATAAAAAGAAGGTTAGTTATAACTTGGATAATACCTCCCTATCGTTGAGAAGTCGACAGAAAAAAAAAAACTTTGCCATGTCGAAAGGCGGAGTTAGAGTCACAATCCGTGGTGCCGCTGCTAACAGCAACGAAGTCGGGGGAAGTGTAACGGCGGGGGAACCCTTCAGCATAAAATACTACAGCTCATCGGCGGATAACAACAAGGTAGGGAATTTAAATAATCACAAAAAGGAGTACTACTCGAATGCCAGCGATTTTAGCGGGACATCCCATTTGACGGGGAAGCGTAAGTATCACCTCCGCAGCAACAATGCGCAGTCGACGGATAACAACTCTTCCGAGGAGTACGCCTCTAGGATAAAGCTGAGGAGAAGGAACAAGGGGAGGAGTAGGATGCTCTACAAATTGATGAACAAAAAGGGGTTAATAGAACCATATTGGTGGTTTTTCTACAATTTATATGAAAACACCACAATACAGGATAGTGGCAGCAGCTGCAGCAGCACGAAGAAGAGGAAGAAGAAGGGTAGGAAGATGAGGTCGTTGAAGTTGAGAGGCACCAGGAAGAATGGTGGCACGGCTGGTAGTATGGGTGGCGACATTTCCGGAGGTGACGGCGCCGGTTACACCTTGAGGAGGGGCAAGCACAAGATGAGCAAGCTGTTCAGAAATTACAAGGGAAGCAAAAAGCCCCGCAGGTCGCGCCAAAACAGTGAGAACGGGAACGAGAACGACGGCGACAACATCAACGACGACGAGAAGTACATTTACAGCAAATTGCTAGAGAAAACGTACAAGAGCAATTTAATGAACCTTTTCTGCCAGAAGAAGAATAAGATCAAGATCAAGTACATTTCAATGGTACACGACATCATTTACAAAAAGTTTATTCTTCTGAGTAATACAATTTTCCCGAGAAATCTACACGAGTCGGAAATATTGTACACTCTGTTCCCGCACGAGCCACACACCTTCATGTTCTTATACATGGACGATAACTTCCAGTATCAGAATGAGACCTTTTTGAAGTACGTAACGTTTAGTGACTACTTGATGAATATGAACCATTTGGGGGATGGTAAGAAGGGCGCGATGTTGACGCAGGGCGGGGTGGCGAATAACCATGCGCTAGGTGTCACTGGTGGAGTCAGTGGTCTAGTCACTGGTCCAGTCAGTGGTGGTCTGTTTGCTTCTCCTCTTGGGGATGCTATTCCAAGCCATCTGTACGAAGGTGGGCTCCTATCCCTAGCTGCGTGCAATAATGAGCTACAAAATGGGAACTTAAATATGAACGTCCATGTGGGGAACAGCCGAGGAATCGATAAAGATTTTTACGTGGACCATTTGATTATAGGCGGAGCGGAGAGCCTGGTGGATTCGTCCGCGAATGTGTTGTTGACAAATGGGAACTTAAAATATTCGAGCATCCCGAATTACGACAGAGTGAAAAGTAACCGACGGAATGCGTACTTGGGGCTGAGTGAAATTGAAGGAGGACAGTCGGAGGCCCTTGGGTACAGCGCGCTATTGAACATCGGTGGGGGTGTGGAGGACGGCCTGAACAATCTAGAACACCTGGGTTTTGGTAGTTACGACGTGAATTACGCATTCGGCGGGAATGGCGATCCTTACCGTCTGGGGAATGAGCTTATCGGTGGTGGCGGCGCGAATGCATACCTGGACGCGCCCTCCAGCACGAGACACAAAGTGTTCGGCTTTGAAAGGAGCAGAAGGGAAATCAAGCCAAACGAGTACTACGACTACTTCATGGGAGACAAAAATTTGCTGTCCGGGAAGGACAAGTTTCACAACATTGGTGAGAAGAGAAGCGTCTCGAATACCACCTTCGGAAGGGGAAGTAAATATTACGATCATTACGGACACCAGGAGGATAAAAAGAACACGAGTGACAATGACATCTCGCTCATTAAGAAGAGGAAGCATGGAAATAAGAGAGCCAAGAGTAATAACCTGTCCAGTGTGAAAAATTTTAGCAATCTGTGTAGCAGCAATAAGAGCGACATGAATAACAGTGCTGCCCTGGGCAACAATGCTATGGGTGGCAACGTCCACGATGATTCATTGATCCCTATGGGTCCCCTCCCAACAGGGGTATACTTCGACTCTGCGCGAAAGCTCTGGAGATGCCAGTGGAAGGAAAATGGGAAGTTTAAGACGAAAGGGTTTAGCTTGATTCATTACAACACCCTGGAGGAGGCGAGAAAGCAGTGCATTCTGTACCGATGTGACGTCGGAAACATACCTGTCAAGAGCGAATGGTTGAATCCTGAGTACGTCAGTTCCTCCTACTTTTACAACAAGAAATATGCTAGCAGTGCGAATAACACCAATAACAACGCAACGAATTATGGAACCCCGCATAAGGAGTTAAAAACGAGTTCTTTGAATCTGAATCGATTGAAGGAGAAAACGAATGGCGTGGAGAGAAATGGTAAAGGGTTCATGGACGGATCAAGCAAAGACTCCAGTGACAACTACTACGGCGGGGTTGCCGGTGTTGGTAGCGGTCGCGGCAGTGGAGTGGGAAGTTCGAATGTTAATAGATATTCCACCAGGAACAATACGGCCTCCAGCACTTTCAACTTCCTGAATAATAACAAGGCCAACGAGATTGACATTTCGATTCTGCAAGAATTCGTGACGAAGAATAAAGAAAATCAGAACATCCATGACAAGGGCGACTGGGAGAATAACAACCCAGGTATGGAGGACATGGTAGGAAATAATGAGAACTTTCTCTTTGTAAATGGGAAGGTGGACAGCAGTTCGATGAAGCAGATAGAGGAGGGAAACTCACAGGAACAGTCAGAGGAACAAACACAGGAGGATTCACAGGAACACTCACAGGAATACTCACAGGATGACCCATACCCGCAGCCGCTGCTTGACGGTGGCGAAGAAAGTGGAGAGACCCTCGCCGCGAGGAGAAGCAAACGCATGAAGAGTAGCCCTAACCAGGACAGGAGTTATAAGATGGAACTTAATGGCGAATTGAAGGACTACTACCTAGGGGGTGGTGCCCAGGCCCATATCCCCACTTTAGAGAACGTGAATAATTTGGAGAACCTTGGAGGTGTGTTCAATAAGAGAATTCTGAAAGAGATCCAGAGCGCGAACGAGGAAGAGCGTAACAGGGGCGGCTACGACTTAATGGTGGGTGGAGGTAGTACAGGGGTAAACCACAGCCCAGGAAAGAACAATAGTAATGGCGACTGTGACGCGGTATCGAGAAACTTACAGGCGATCCTGAATATGCTGCATAACAAGGACGGAAAGGAGGACGACCCATTTAGGGCCACCTTGAACGGAGTGAAGACAGAGAATGGGCTGTCCCCAGGCAAGCTGGGCTTGGACATGGGTCCTAGAAGCAAGGGAAACGCGGGCGAAGGCGCAGACCCATACAGCACGTTAGACGGCGTTAAGAATGAGCTGCTCCTGATGCTGCAGCAGCAGAAGGACAATGTAAATAATTTTCCCCACCTCAATGGCATTCAAAAGAAGGGGAAGAAGATGAAGTTCGATAAGAAGGAGTTCCATTCGGTTATGAGAAAGGGTGTAAACGGAGAGAAACGAAAAAAGATACCCATGTTGGACGTGGCGAATATGCTGGATGACATTGGAAGAAAGGGAAGCGAAGGGACCATTTTGGATGACCCCCAGGATGGCAGCAATTTGTTACTAAACGGTGGCAACATTGGCGACAGCCTCTCCGCGTTTGTCAAGTATGCCAGCGGGAATAATGAGTTCGCGGTGGGAGGAATGGACGGAATGGACGATATAAGATCAATCGGAGGAATCAGTGCAACCGCGGCAAACGGAGCGGGGGTAGGAGTCGGACTCGGACACGGCACGTTGTCCATGAATAAGAACTATGCCGAAAACGGAGGGCCCCAAAGTGGTGGTGCCATCACGAATGGCATATCGAAGATGAAGAAGGGGAAGAACGGAGTTGGCGACAGGGGAGGAGAGTCCCCGCTCAGTAACAATTTCCCCAATATATTTTTTCAGGACATCCAGAAGTTCTTAACTTTTGCCAAGGAGAGAGACGATGCCGCAAAAGGGGTTAGCAGTGGCGCCCGAGTGATCACAGACAATGTGGAGTCTGTGGGTATGGCAAACGGATTCGAGGAAGAGGAACAGACCGAGGGGCTGGCCTACTTTAAGGGCAGGAATCCGAACGCCAGGAGCGCGAACGGTGAGTACGAGAATTACCTGAGGTCGATCATGGTTCAGTACGAGAAGGATGAGAAGGAGAACCAGAAGAAGGGGAAGCAGCAGAAACAGCAGCAGAAGAAGCAACACAAGCAGCAACAGCGGCAACAGCAACGGACGCCCAGGAAGAGCGGTCAGAGAGGCGCCTCTGGCGATGGTGCGTTTGCACTGGATGACGAGGATTTCAACCATGCGAGTGGTAGTGCGCTCAATAATCTGATCGGCGTTAGCCATCTGTGCAACCACCAAGGAGATGGCAGCAGCCGGGATAAGAAGGGAGGAGCAGATTACCTCGAATTGAACGAAGACCGCATTAACAACAACGGCGTCGTAGCAAACGACAAGGGCGAGAACAACCTAGGCCAGAATCTCACGGCTGAAATGTTTGAAAAGTATCTGAACCTATTTGGCAGGAAGCAGCAAAGCGCAACAGAAAGTAACAACCATGAGGGGGAGAATCATAATAATGATAGTAATAGTAATAACAGAGCAGGGACCTCTGCGACCGCGACAGAAGGGGAAGAAGGCCTAGACAACTCCAAGTACGTGGAGTATCAGAGTCCAGGAAAAGAAACAAATGATTACAACACGAGGAAGAAGAAAAAAAAGAGAGACATGGGCTACTCCTTTATGAATAACAATGACTACTATTACTACGACGATGATAACTTTAACGACCAGTTTAATGAAAACTACGACGATGATAAAATTAACGATCACTTCAGTGAAAACTACAACAATCTTAATGACCAATTCAATGAAAACTATGAGAACTTTAAGGAAGACGAGTATGGGAATAGCCACCATATGGTAGATGAGAAGTTGGATCCGAACTATCTGAGTGGATTTAATTATGGCCATGGAGGAAACGGTACCACCGGGGCTGGTGCTGTGTACTCGAAGAAGAAGGCAAAAACAAAAGGAAGTAAAAATAATGATACAAGTGCTCAAGAAGGGGGTGATGGCATGTTGGGAGTTCTATCCGACAATGAGTCAAAGATGCCGGGGGGGGGAAAAGGAGGTGTGGTCAATGGGGGTAAGAAGAACAACAACGCTGGGGGAGGTGGATCCACTGGAGGAGACATTGACATCACTTTGATAAAGCAGTCTCTCCCGAAAGGCATTTATTATGACCACGCAAAGAAATTATACCGAGTGCAGTATATACTGAATAACTCCATTAAGACCAAGGGGTTCAGTGTGAAGAAATTGGGGCTAGCACAAGCGAAGATCGAGGCGGAGACTTTTCGGAACTACTGCCTGGAGTACGGCCTTCTGAATTCGCGGAAGAGGAGAATTAACTCGCCCTATAACAACAAGAAGGAGGAGAAGAATTTCAAAATGATAAAGGATAACGAGGAGATCCTGTCCAATTTGCTCTCTTTGTACAACACGAATAACGCGAAGCAGCCAATGCAGTGAGAGAGGCGGTGTGGTAGTAGAGAGAGCGCGGCGGCCATATGTGCTGTTGTGTGGTACACAGAGAATACACACAGGGGGGCAAAGAAGTCTGTTCGTGTCTTACCTCTTCCCCTCGTACGCAACACTTTTGCGAGGACGCAATTTGTGGGCCCATTCGACAATTTGAAACGCACGCGATACGTCCTCTTGTGTGGTGGTTGTCTTAAGAACGCTTCGACGTTATATCATACGTTTGTGGAGACAGCTGGTGTGGCTCAGCGCAGATGGGCGAGACGTTTCGGGGTGACAGCCGACCGACCGCTTAGCTGAATTGCAGTTTTTTCAGTTTCCCGTTTGGAGCTCCGGAGTTTGTGTTTTTAATTTTCTCTTTTGAAGTTTCCCTTTTGAAGTTTGTCTTTTCAAGTCTCTCTTTTCAAGTTTGTCGCTGGAACTTGGACATTTTAAAAATTTGTGTTTTAATTTTGCCTCTAAGTGTTTACCATTAGTTTTGCCCCTGAGTTTCATTCTGAATTTCCCTTTTTGAAACGTTGCTAGCGTTTTGCTTGAGATTTTCCGAAGGGGGGGAAGGGCGAGGGAGTTGAAGTTTCCCCAAGTTTGTAAACTTGCTGACGAATTGGTGGATCCCTTTTTTTTCGATTTGGACTGGAGCACCTACCCCCCCTGCTCCGTTGGCTCGTCTGTACTGCGGATCATTGTTGATACGTTAAGAGCCTTTTTTTTTCTTCTATGCTTCTTATTCCTTTTAATGATTCACTTTTGACAAGAATTATCCTATTCATATTTTCACCCCCTTTTAAAACGCTTTAACAATTAATTAATTAATTAGTTAATTAATGGAAGGTTTTTTTTTCTTCTTTTTTTTCTTCGATGGTGTGATGGTTTCCCAGCAGGTGTTGTCTGTGCGTGGTGTCACTCTGTCGATGATGTGAGCGTGTGGAGGAATGAAGTGGCAGCTCATCTTTTGGCTAATAATCTACTACCTAGGGGAGTGAATGCATCCGTCATTTGCACGTTTGACACACGGTTGCAGTTTGTAGTAGGGTATATATATACGTATATGTGTATCTGCATGTGCGTGTTTATACAAGTGGGACAACTATTTTGGGAGGAGATTATACAACATGGCAGAGGTGGCCCCCCCGCTGCTCTTCTCCAAGGGTTGACCCAGCGGGATTTCTTTTCCGCGGGAAAGATCAGATGACTAGGTATGACTTACGCACGCGCTGACTATAGTGTAGCAGACTCGCCTTATAGTGTATGTCGCTTCCGCAAATAAGTGCACTTATATATGATTGCAAAAAATTTTACTTTTGAGCAAATAAAAAAAATTATGTGCCTCCCTTCCTCTGTTTTATTCATCCCTGGACCGTTTGAGCGAAGTGGAAGCAGCAGCTGACGTAAAAAATCTTTCTTTTTTTTTTTTAACAAGGGTGACAAATTTGCATGAGTTTCTTTTTTTTTTTCACTTGCGCCTTGTCGATCAAGAATTTTGCTGTAAGCCTCCATGCGGGGCCACTAAACGAGGGTATTTTTCTCTACGTTCTCCACTTCCGCCACTGGTTTAGATCGAAACGCTTTTTTTTCCATTCGGTGTAGATGCGCGCTGTCATTTTGGAAGCGAGGCTGGCCTTTTCGTGTTTCCAATTTCTCCCCAATTGAAGGAGCACCTTGAGCTCGTAGGAAGATAAGCCCATGTAGATTATAGGGATTCACGAGAATAAACATAAGTGTAAGCACATGAGCGGGTGTTTCACGGATCTTCCCTGGCTTCCTCGTCGTTATCCACCTTCCTCTTCTGCTGCTGCTCTTCGCCGTTCTCGTATTCTGGAGACTTCCCTAGTTGGTATTGGAACTTCCATTTGAGGACAAGCACCGCGTTGGTGACCTGCACAGCGTAGGCGTCTCTATCGAGGGGAGCCAGATGAGGAAGCTCCTAGTGGAAGCAGCTCGGGTTGCCACCCCCAGAGATTGCTACCACGTCTTTTCCCTCGCCCCAATTGCCCAGTTTATTCCCCCTCTCCATGTGCAAAAAATTCAATTCGGAAGCAAAAAGCAAAAAGAAAAAGTGGACAAAGAGACGAAGAAGCTTCGCAGATTTTTGAAAATCTCTGGTGTGAGGAATGATGAGCAGTTGGAAGGAGCAGACGAGGCGAGACGGGGTGGAGGAAGTGTCGGAAGTGGATCGAGTGAACGGAGTAGACAGAGTCATGGAGCGAATGACGAAGGAGAAAGAGTTGCTACCTCGATGCGGGTAGACTACGAAGCATATGACGTGAAGGCACAAGAAATTGTTAAAGCGTTTGAGAGAAAAATGAAAAAAATATATGACAACAATTTAAGTGTAGATTTTTTTAACAACATCGTTATCGCGAAAGAGAAGCAAAATTTTAACTTATCCGATTTAGCCCAGGTTGTTATGAAGTCAGCCAAAGTGATATATTTTTTCCCTTATATGAATAGCGACGCGCAGAGGATTATCTACCATTTGAAGATCAAGGACAATACATGGAACCCTACTATGTCCAATGACGGGCAACACATTTTGTTGCATATCCCTCCACTGACGGAGGATGTAAAGTTAAAGAAAAGGAAAGAAGCGAAGGAGCTGTTGGAGAAGATCAAAAACGACCTGCGCAATCTGCGGCACAGGGTGAGAGACGACATTGCCAGGCTTCTCCAAGGCGAGGAGTGGAAAATCGTGGAGCGGAACAAGCTAGACACCTACATAAAGGGGAAGGTCAAGGCGATCGAGGAAATATACGCGGATTACGCGGGGGAGGGGCGCTAGGGCTGTAGAGCGGTTGGATTAGCAGTGCGGTGGAACTGTAGAGCGGTTGCAGTGGCGGCGCGGTTTTCCTGGTTAGCCCAATTAACGCCATTCGACTGGTCCACCCACCCTAACTCCCCTCTCGAAGGATGCTTCTGCTCTATGGTCTCCCATACCCAAGTTCCTTTTTTTTTTTAAACCATTGCTTGCGCGCTGCAGCAGTGGTTAACCTCGTTCGGGAAGGATCAAATCACACGCTTCATTCTTTAAGAGCAACTTGGGGGCCCCCCTTTTGGTCCCGCACGTCGAGGTAGCTTGTGTATTCGCTAGGGTTGTAAAAAAGGGGGAAATGTTTGACAACTGCATTTTCAGCACTGCTTTGCCGTTATGAACAAAGAGAGACGAATGTAAGTCTCCGTCTGACATTTGTTTTTATCTGTTAATTTTTTTTTTTTTTTTTTTGTACCCTGGGTAGTAAGTCAACATGTGCCTCTTCGTAAAATAGTAGATATTGTCGCTCTCTGCTGTAGGAATGGACAATGTGAGGGGTGACACTGAGGGGGATAAGAAGACAAGGTGATTATGCTTCGCACCTCGTTTTGTGATAATAACCAGCAAAAGAATGCATCGCTCACCTGTGTTCATCGAAAAATCCGGGACGATTCTCTTAACGTAGGCCAAGACGTCCTCCACGTCGAGGTTTAACGTCGTCGTAATGTAGAATACCAACAGGGACAGAATCTTCTCAAGGGAGATATAGCTGTAGGGTTGAAAAAAATGGTGACGGGACGGCGCGATGTGTAACCCGTTTTTTTTACTCCTCGTACAGAACATTACACGTGTGTTATTTTAATACGTGTGGGGTGGGGCTCGCTGACTCCGCGGGGGATGCCCCTTTCGCCTCTCTGTCCTGCTTAATACCTGTGGATGAAGACCCTATTTTCTCCATTTTCAAAGAGGATCTCGTCCAGCAGGAATTTCAAATGCGTACAGTGGGTGAAGTCATAATCTGCCTCCAGGTCGATGATGTAGTATTCGAACTTCTGTGTCGGTACGGGTGGGAGAGCACCGATTGGCAGGTAAAAGGTTCACAGAGGGGCATATGTGTGGAGGTGCACAACACGGTGTGGGTTCATATGCCGAGCAAAGATGCTGAACCTACGGAAATACATGCACTTGTCTGCAGCAGAACCGACTTACATGTGGGTAAATTATCCTAGCCATTTGATATTCTTCGTTGCACCTTACGATAATGATGTCTGCGGCAAGGAGGGGGTTCACCGGGGGTTGTCGCCATTTCATTAGTGGCCTACACTGTTGATTAGCCCCCCGCGGACACTAAGATGCGGCTCGATCGCATGATTGTCTATTCGCTATACTGCCTATATGATGCGATGCCACTCTGCATACTGGTCGTATGCCCTCCGTCTGTACGCGTGATGCCGATGATTCCGAGGAGCAGGATGTTCTTTGAGTCTTCGTAGTCCCCCACGTAAACCCTCGTTAGGATTTCCCTGAGGCCCCTTTTATATGCGTCCCCTGCTTCTTTCTCATCCTCGTCGTCATTGCCCCGTTTGGCTTCCATTGCGGGCAGGCCCACTGCCAGTTGGCGCACGTGAGTTCCTTCGAGGCTTCCCATTGTCGCTTCTTTTCTTGGTCGTTGACCCTGTCCCGCTTCGTTTGGGAGTGCCTTTCAAGAGGCATACACAAGGGGGGGGAAAAAAAAAAAAAAAAAAAATATATGCAAAAGAAAAAATAAATTTACACAAAGAAGTGCCCAGATGAGGGGAATAACTGGATGATTACCATAAAGGGCGACCGCTTCCTCCCTTCTGTGGCTCACTTTACGTAAAAATTGAAAAAAAAGGGGCCAAGCAAACCCAATGGGAAAGTCCTTTTTGGCCCAGTAGACACGAGAGCCAGGGATGAAAAGTGGAGGCGGAAAAACGGGGACGAAAATTCGTGCGCCAAAATTGCCGCGCGAAAAATTGGTGCATGAAAAGTGCTGCGCTGGGAATTTTCTGCCGGAAATTTCTGCCTGGAATTTTCCGCGGCGGAAAACTGCGCAAACGGTTGAGCAGTCGCCTCGTTCTCATCATCAGCAGCAGCAGAGTTTGTCCGAGGTGGAAACAAATTACATATTTTGTTTCTCCCCTTCCAGTCCTCGCAAGGGTGTACCATTTTCATTTATCTGCACATGTCTCTGCGCATGTGCCTGTGTGCCAACATGCTCTGCCGCGCGATAGCGAAAACGCGGGGAAAATTGTCCCCTCGCGCGCAAGTGAAATGTACCGAGGACTGTTGCTGTGGTGTGGCATCGCGGCGCATAGTGTGACAGAGCGGCGCGTCCCACTGCATACCACCCCATCGTGACGCAGGGGCCCCGAGCGGTAACCTCCTTCAGGGGAGACATATGCCGCACATGCGGACATACGGAAATACTCCAGCGAGGCAAAATTAGCCACGCAGAAAAGGGAAAATATAAAACAAAGAGGTGGAAGTTGCCAGTCCGTGGGAGGCATCCCGGCTTACTGAAGTGGAAGCAGATCGTTGCTATGTGTGGCGAGTAGCCACCGTGCAGGATTTTTCCACTTCATCCACACAGACGCATATCGAGGAGAAAAAAAATGGAGTACTACGGACGGGAGAACCGCTGGGTGAACCAAAATGAAACAGCAAGCAGAGTACAGAGAAGCAAAGAGGACAATTACGTTTTCATCGATGAGAAATATAAACCTTATTTTGACAGCATAAGTGACCTATTTGAAGACAAGGTGGAGTATATACTAAGGAAACATTTTAAGAAGAACGAGCCGACGAATAAAAACAAATTGCTCTGCTTAAACGTTTGTGTGTTGTGGCAGAAGAGGTTTTTGGTTCTGCTGAGTAGAAGCCTGAATGAGTTCGAGGCGTATAGGAAGAGGCACGAGTCGAAAGATGACGAGAAGGGGCGGAACGTAGCTGAGGGGAATGGAAAAAAACAGGAAAGCGGCGAAGAGTCGGGGAAGGGCGAAAACAAACCCGGTGAGGACAAAAATCAAACAGATGGAAAGAAGCAATACACACAGGAGTTAAAGAGTTTCATTAAGAACGTAAAAATAGTTGATCATCAAAGCATCGAAGTTGTATATGATACGAACGAACTGAGTGACGATAGTAGACCCTGCGCTGAACTGACGACGGACGAAATTTATTACCTCCTGGTGGAGTCCAAAAAAAGCGAAAACGATTTAAAGAAGAATATATTCACATTTTTGAAGTACCTTCCTCTATTTATCAAGTGTATAGAAAATAAAAGTTTAATCGAAAAATCCATCTTAGAATCCAAGCTTCTTTTAAATGATGTCCCCGGGAGTAACCCTAATGAGGAAGAGGTGCTGCCCCACTCGGATGAAGTGCATGTGAATGTGAACCCCTCGCAGGAAAATCTGTCCCCCATGGAAATACAAAACAAGTTAGACGAAATTGTACATTTTGAATGTAACTTGTCTGAAAATTTGGAATCCATTTTTAAGGCCGGAGTAGGAGTCCTAGATATGACGAAGGGGAGGAAATTCTGCACCGGGGGGGTGGACACGGACATGCACAGAGAGACAGACATGAATGGAGACCTCTTGGATGGTACCTGCGGGGGGAATGACGCGGCTAGGAAGACCGTCAACAAGATGCAAAACCAACAGGAACAGGGTGACCAGACAAAGGACGAGTACTTTCAACACCATACCACCTTTAACAATTTGGCCGATGTATCAAAAAATTTCTTCAGCAAAAAAAATAACAGCTCTCTTATTCTCCCTCTATCCAAGATTAACGACTTGTCTCTCATAAATAACATCAGCACTAGGTCAAACAATGACACGAAGGAAGAGCTCTCCGAAAGTGAAGCCGCCTTCTATATATACAAAAACAACATGGAGAAACTTAACCTCTACGGGATGGACCTACTCATAAACTTAAACAATAAATTGACTTACAAGATTAATCACATTTATAGTCTCATTCAGTTTTACTCCATGCTGGCAAAGGATGTTTTCAACGAGGGGTAGCTCGCCATCCAGCGGAGCACGCGGCTGACCAGGCCGCAACGTTTCCCTCACTCGTAGTACCTCCGGTGCTCCCTCACATCGTTGGAAATTATTTTGATTATTTCCTTTTTCTTCCCGTCCAGCGCTTTCCTCATGTGTGCGTAAAGCCTTCCCCCGTATTTGTTCATTTTGCTGCAGAGGGGGAGGCAGGAAGTGGGGCAGGCGTGAAATGCAGGCAGACGGGGAAGGCGTAAAAACGAGCGTAGTGCCCCGTGCTCACAGCAAGGGTGAGGAGGGCTATTTCTTCTCCTTTGTCTCCTTTTTTTTTTTTCTTTTCCATTTTAAAAAACGTGCTCACTGCTCCAATTTTTTAGCAATATAGAGATTTTCCTCGCTGTAGGGCAGGTAGAGCATCTCCGCGCTGGCATTCTGCTTCGCGCCGCTGTCCGCTTGTCTGTGGTGGCCCGTGGGGCCGTACGCCTTGTCGATCTTTTTGACGATGTCGCTCAGGTCGTCTTAGCGGGTGTGTGTGTGGAGGGGAACGCACGTGTGGATGTGAATATGGATGCCTATGCATGTGTGGGCTAGCACACAAGTCCATTCGTAGGGAAGCGCATGGCTTCCTCTGCGCAGGCCCCCTTTTCGCAAAGGGGCGCGAGAATTACGTACAGTCAGCGGACATGTCCACGTGGTGGATTTTCAGAAAAGTCACGTTTCCCGCCCCTTTTGCGCTGGCCTTCTCTGGGGGAGGGTCTTTACCGCTGGGGCTAAAAATGGGTTGCGGGAAAGGTCAAGATGGCATAAATTGGCGTGAAACTATGGGATGTATGCCTCCATTGGACTGCTTTATTTTAGTCTGTTTTTCTAATTTGCCACATGGAAGGACCCCCCTGAGGGGATGCATATACAGGGGTACCCCTACCGATCAGATGCCTACTTTTTTTTCTGTCTCTCATTTTGTTTTCATTCTGTTCTCATCTTTTTTACGTGCTTCCAGTTGAGGAAGAACCAGCGGGCAACAGAATTAACACATGAATAAAGAAAATGACATTGTTGCACAGATTGTCGTACAGGTAGCTCAGATGATTTGTTAACAGGCCCCTTATCGCTGAAACGTATGAATCGAATAGACACTTTATCGCTTCCTTCCTCTTTCTGACGTGGCTAGCTGTGTTGTCCCCTGTGTCTGTAACTTTGAGTCTCTCATTTAATTCTTTAAATTTTTGCAGCAGGTTTTTCTGCATGGTGTTTATTCGTTCGCTGTGGGATGGAAATGACATATCGTTTAAGCTGGGGTGATTTATCGCTCGCGTGGTGAGGCGACGCTTTCTGCTAAAATGGGAGGTGCGCATTGGAGTGATCCTCCTTTCTGATGTTTCTACGGTGATACGGTTCTGCGGTTCCACGCGGTGGTCTCCCTGCAGGTGAGTTTTACTCCTTCTGAATGGATGCTTACGTGCACAGCGACTCATGGCGCTTATAGACGCAGCGGAAGGTGAAGTAGGCAGCTTTCTTTGACAGGACTTTCAAGTAAGTGGCCAGGGTGGACATGTCCTTCGCATACTGATGAGGGGGTGAAATCGGGGAAGGGTCACAGATACCATGTGTCGCGTTCGTAGTGGTGTAAGCGTCGGTGGCATACACAGGGGAGTGGATTCAATTATGCACACAGGGCTTCTTTCCACTGAGCAGAAATGAACTCCTTTGGGGTGAGCTGTTTAATCCCCCACCGGTGTGTATTGAACCCTACCTCGCTGTGTATCTTCCCAAAATATATATCATTTGTAGTGACGGAATGGAGACCGTGAAGTTGAGAAAAAGTTCTCTCAAAAAGTTCCGATACGGTCTTTTTTTCAAATTTAAACAAATGAATCAGCTCCGTTCTGCGTGACACATGATCGGGACAAAATACAAAAGAGGACATGGCCTTCTTATTCACCACTAGGTCAGTCAGTTGGAATTCCTTCTTGTTTAAATTTTCCTTCAATATATTATTCTTATATATGACATGTGAAAGGTCGTATGAGATGAATAGCGAGTGGTTGTATTTCGGTTGACTCTCTTTAGGGAAACCCTTCGATGGAGTTCTTTGCACTACCGTACTTATAAGGTGGATAATGTACATACATGTGTAGAGAAAGAACTTCACATCGAGGTAGTCCCTTCGGATAATTTCATTCTCTGCATAGGAGGACGCATCAGGGGGGTGGTCCTTCCCGGGGCGCTGTTCTTTCTCGATGTTTGGTTCGCTTTTCTTGCTGTTATTCCCTTCCTGTGGGTGTGTCTCCTTGCCGATTCGAGTATGCTTTTTCGTTCCCATTTCGGAGGCCCCCTTGCCGCTCCCTTTTACTTTCATCCCACTGGGTGTGATTCTTTTTGTGTTGCTGACGTTTGTCTTCGTGTTGGAGGCGGTGGTCTCGTTTTCTGCCCCAGCGCCTGGTTTAGGGGTGCACTTCTCCGGTGGAACCGTCTCGGATGAAGAGGCCTCCGTGGACAGTTCATTTCCCATTTGGTGGATCCTCTTCGCCCCTTGTTCTTCCGCCGCTTGTTGTTCTTCTTCCCCCCCTTTGGATCCCCCCTGCTTATCAAAGAGGCCAAAGCTGAGGTAGTCTACTGGGCTCTCTTGCAGCCCGCTACCTTTGGAGAACACCAAGTGGGGCAGGTGCGGGCCTATCATGCGAGAGAGAGAAAAATTACTCACAATGGAGTCCTCCCGTGCTAAGTCCAGCTCGTATCTTTTTTCTATTTTTCGGAATGTGCCAATTTGATAGATGCAGTTTTGCACGTGAGTGAATTTGTCTTGGAGGTTTATCTGGTGAGTCCGCGGGGGGGTGGAGAAGCTGGACAAGTTGGCCCCGTGAACAGGGCTGGCAGGGCTGATAGGGCTGACAGGAGTGACACGGCTAACGGGGCTAAGAGGCCTAACAGGGCTGACAGGGATAACCATGCTTGCTGCCCTGGACGCCCTTGACGACTTCTCCATCTTGAGGGAGGCCTTAGACGTGTATGCTGAGTGATTAGCTTTGCGCTCCGCGGGATATGGCACCCCCCCAGTTTGTCCGCTGGACTGCCCAATGCAAACCCTAATCTGATAAACAAGAAGATAAAAAATGAGGAGGTTATTTTTTATCTCCTCCTTTGTGATGAGATAGTGAAGCATCTGTCTGTCTGGCGGAGGTGGTGTTGTTCCAGATTGGCTCCCGCTCCTGTTGGCGCTTCTGGACGCGATGGCCCGAAAATTGTTGTTAAAGATATACTGATTGGCACTGAACACATTTTCGACGTCTTGTCTCTTCTTCTCAATGGAAAGAAGAAGCTGATTTGAATTATGCAGAAATGCTTCGATTGTATCGAGGTCGACGTTGGTTTGTCCAGTCCTAACGAGCATGGTGCAGTACGTTTCTACCTTTTTAATTTCTGCTCTTAGTTTTTTTTCACCACATAGGAGCTTTTCCTTGATTGATTTGAAGCTAACTTTGAATGAGTCCAGCAGTTGGGTGTACCTACCGGTGAATTGATCCTGGCTGCGATCGTCCTGGTCTGTGTTCTCTTGGAGCATTTTCTCCATCAGAGAGATGGTCTCTTTAAAGTGTCGGTAATCCTCCCAGTCTTCTTTCGTCACCTGCTCATATTCTTTCACCAGCTCGGACAATTTTTTGGAAGCGTCGTCAAACGTTTTTTTATTTGCTTCAAATTCCTCCTCTAGTTTTATGGCTATCTCTTTGATTTTTTCTTCGTCTCTTTGGAGCTGCTCTTCCAACTTGTCCGCCTCCATCTTTTGGAAGCATTTTGTGCTTTCCCTTTCGGATCTCATTTTCGCCTTTAGCAGGTTCTCGAAGAGGATTTCTTTAAAGCGCTGGTAGTAGGTGGAGGTAAACCTCTGGAAGAGCTGTTTTAGGAGATCCTCGTTGAATAGCAGCTCGTCCGGTAGAGATAGCTTCGGTAGCTGAGGCAGTGAATGGCTTGTCTCCCCAGAGTGATTCCCCCCCGGATTAACCTCCTGGTGAGAGGAGTTTCCCCTTTTTGCTTCCTCCCCCTTCTGCTGAATGTAATCCCTTCTAATCTGCGCAATGTTTGACTTTATAGTGCTTTCTCTTCTCTGCGCTGCGTAGGAGGTCTTTTTGCCTGTTTCTCGAGAAGGCCGTGTCTTCCCCTTTACGCCCCTTTCGAGACCAGCTCCAGTATCCCTAGCAGGGTGTAGCAGCTCCATCATGTTACCCCTATAACTAATGTAGGTGTGGTGCCAAATCGTCTCTTCGTCGTATGTGTATGAATGTTTTTGCCCAACTAGTTGTCTGATTATGTTCCTTTCATTCTCATTAATGTTTGTTTTCTGTTGGCCCTTTATATCAGTGTGCTTTCCCTCACCTGGAGTGTCATTTATGCCGCATCGTCGGTTAGCCTTCCGAAGAGACAGCGACTCGCTCTCTGTGCTTATCACCTTAGCTTTGCTCAAAGCGGCGAAAAAGAAATCCCCCCAGAGACGCTTCGACTCAGCGAAGAGAGTCTCATTAATGGTGCAAGCTTCTTCTCCCGCGTGTGTTACATAGCTTTCCAGTTTTCTCTTTGCTTGGTCCTTAATGGCTAGCAGCTTCCTCATCCTCAAGTGGTCCTTACACTGTAGGCATTTCTTCACAACAGAGTTATACTCTCTCAGGAGTGTGTCAAAGTTGGAGATGAAGACCCCATTCTGCTGACTGCACTGGTGTAGAAATTCCTTTATTTTCCTTTCAACGTGGGATCTCATGAGCAGTATGTCACTTTTTAACGTCTCCAAGATGGAGAAAAAGGATAGTATGAAATAATCGTCTCGAAAATTCAGCATGTTATAATGCGTCAGAATGTTGTTTGTCAATTTTTTAAAAACACTTCTGTCTTTGGGAACTTGTGCGAGGATTATTTCGTGAGTGTGCTCGTCATTTTGCTGGGTTACTCCATTTGGGTCCTCTTCCATGTGGTGAAACTCAGGAAGGTTGCCTTCTTTGTGATGCTCCCTTATACTTGGTTCCCTCTCTGGGTGGTCTTCCCTTTTTACTTCTCCGTGTGGATCCCGCTCTGGTGCCATGTGGGCCCCCCCTGAGGTAGTGTCATCCCGTTTCGCCTTCTCAGCGCACTTCGCCTTTCGGGGCCATTTTGGGGAAGACTTTCGGAGAGCCTTTTTTCGGGCCCCCCTCCAAGGCGGCCCTCCTCCATCTGTTGCTGTCGCCGTTGTGTTGGCCGCCTCCCCTGCCGATGCTGCTCTTCTTCCTCCCCCCACGGCAGCGGCGAAATTGTCCAAGTGGAAGAACGTGTGCAGGACGACCTCCCTGTAGCGGACCATTCCTGTTTTTATCTCCTCGTACCTTGTGAGGTACTCCTCGTAGTTTTGATTCGCCTTCTGGTATATGTCGACGCATTGCTGTCGGGGGTGTTTCGCCGCTTCGTTGTTTGTTCCGTCCTCTGCTTCTGCTGCCCCCTCCGCTTCTTCCCTCTGTGCCGCTCCGCCCTCCTGTGCGGCTAAGAAGCCCTTGAAGAACTCGTCAGGTGCGAGGCCAACCCTTCTGGCGTACACCGCATTGTAATTATCTTCGAACATAGCAATGAGCCGGTTCAAAACTCTGTCCGTGGATAACCCGTTGAGATAATTTTGCGAGATGGTGGAGTAGACGCAGCAGATGTCCCGATAACTCGGCTCGTGAAGGATATCGCGGAAGAAGACATATTCACATCGGTGATATCGGTCGTAGACATAATTATACGTCTTGGTTACGTAATCATTAAAGTGAGTGAGAAAGTCGAGAAAGAATTGTTTTCCCCTTTCCATTTCGGCACGAATAAGTTGGGAAGCCTCCTCTGTGCTGAAGAAGATTTTATCCTTCATTTTCTCTTCCAGATGTTGAGTGTTGTCACTCATTCCTTTTATTACCCTTTCGTGTTTCTTCTCAAAATGGGAAATAAATTTTTTTATTTTTTCATTCAAGTTGGTAAAGAGATTTTGTACACATTCCCATTTCTCTTCGATCATTTCTCTTTTTTTGTGTACCTCTTTTTTGATCTCCTTCAGTATGCACTCTTTTGTATTTTCTGACGAGTCCTTCATGAGGAGGGTGCTGCTCATCTGGGGGGCATCCACTGCCTTGTGACTTGTTGGGATCAACTTCTCACAAAGTTTTAACTCCATCAGAACTGTGTAGTATGTAACATAGAAGTGGTTATTTTTCATTTTTCCGTCTGAGTTCTTTTCTCTTTGTGATGGATCTCCCTCCCACTTTAACTCCAACCCTTCTTGTGTGAGTCTTTCCACCTGGGCCAGTATGCTCTCCATTTCGGTCTTTAGCAAATTCGCCTTTAAAAATGTTTCTCTTTTTATTTGCTCTATGCAGGTGTCGACCTGTTTGCGGTAGTCCTTTATCAATCTATAAGAATCGTCTTCTACTTTGCTCAAATATCTGTGCGTGCTCTCTATCCGTAGCTTTCTCATTTTTTCCATTGGGCTGCTGATAGCGTTGTGTAGGGAGTGTTCGTCTGTGTGTTCCCCACTCGGTCCTGCGCTTTCTTTGCTGATTGTTGGCTCAGTTTGGCGGTTGCCTTCGATCTTCTCTGTATCTCTTGCGTGATTATATCGCGTTCTGCTTCCTTCGCGTTGTCTCTCCCCCCCATTCGCATCGTCGTATTGTTCCTTGGATTCGTTTTCCTCGTCTAAGGTGCATGCACTCCTCCCCTCCGCGTGCTCTTCTACATATCTCATTACTTGTGCAATGTTGTCCGTCCGGTGTGTCACTTTCCCCCCTGCAATTACGTGCACATCATTTTTTGCCAATTCGTCATTCCGCCGTTCGGTAAAATTACTTTTATCGAAATTTTTTTTTTTTTTCTCCTTCTCGACGGATAAATCTTCCTCCCTCTTTTTTTTGTTCTCCAAGAAGGAGTTCATTTTTTCACTGAAATTTGTCTTCTTCATTTTGTAGTCACTACATCACTTTGCTTCTCTCTCGCGCGAGCAGTTATTCTACTCGTCTTTATTGCTGACCTATATACTGACGCGAGAACCGTCGTTGTCTGTGTCGGTGCTGCGACGATCCAAATGGAGGGCATCCATTATTTGTGATCCGCCAAATATAGAGCGGAGGTATATAGGACACTTCAGACGGCATAGGTCTGAAAAGGTCTTCCCCGCATGTTGTACACACAAATATGTAGGCGAACCGGGGGGAGCTCACACTATACAGGGGTGCATCACTTGGGGAGAGGTAAACTGGTGGACTGTGACAAATAGTTATTATTTTTGAGAGGCATTAAAAAGAAAGAAAAAAAAAACGCAAAACTGGAAAAAATGAAAAAAATGGCGAAACTGCGAATCTGTGGGGCCAATTTTACCGCCAAAAAAAGGCATGTGCCAAGGACAGCCAATGTGAAGGTCTTAACCATGCAGACCAGTTTTGCCCAAACGAGAAAAATTGCAATTCAACGTTTGGCAAGACGTCCAAATAGGCAAAAGATTTTCGCATGAGAAAATTAAACAAACCAAGTAGAGAAGTATAAGAGAGCATTCCCTTGTGCATATGGCACAAGATGATGCAAGCCCCTGTCTTGCGCACATTTCGAGAGAAGCAGAGGGGAAGGGAAAAGCGGAGGATGCATTCCTTTTGGCGTTTTCCTTTTTTTATATCAAGTTCGATAGTGTCATGAGTATATTTGAAGACCCATACGGATAACCTCATGTAGAGGAAGAGGTGAAAAAGAGAAAAAAGAAAAGAAAAAAAAAATTCCACTCTCTTGAAAATAACAAATATGCGGGAAGATACGGGTTACTAGTTTTGCACACAGGATTGTAGGGTGGGCCTTGTGGCATGTTATAACTTCATCTAGGTGACTTGTTTTTTTCTTTTTTTTTTTTTTTTCTATTGTGGGACTTTTATCTCTCAACGTGGAAAGTTGGTAAAAGTGACATAATCCCATGTGAAGAAAAAAAAAGAGAGTGGATCTTTCCCCCCATCACTATACGTGCATCACTATATCGGAGTGGATATAAATACTTGCCATGTTTCTGTTGTTCTGCTTCTTTGGAGCAATACGCGTCGTTTGAATAGCCTCCCTGTCTATGTGGCTCTTTTTGCAATCATTTGTGCCGCCTTGACGGGGAGTAAACTGCCATGATTAGAAGCACCTACTTGTGCCAGGAACCGGTGTGAGCGAATTTGTGTGTGCCAGAATTTGTCTCTGCGGAAATTTTTCTGTGCTCGAATGTATGTCCTTTGGTGTACCTCACCTGGTGGCACGACAACGAAACGGTAAAGAAGTAGTAATCCCTTTAAATTCACTTTTCTCCTTTTTTCGCCCTCCTTTTTTTCCTTCCCCCCTTTGAACACCACAAACGGGAAGAACAAATCGACATACACCACGACGGGACAGCAGCCGAGGATCCCTCCTGGCATGGCTCCTTTCAACAGGACCAGATTTTCCCCAATTTAATTTAAAAAAATTATTCTACCCGCGCTGCAATTTGTGTGTACTTTTGTAAGCATTGTCATGGGTTATGTTCCACTCTAAGAAGAGAAGGTGCTGGAGAAGGTCTCTTTCGAATTAAAAACCTTAACGGAGAAGTTGGCCATTTCGTTTGATTACTTAATCAGTTTTTCTTTTTTCTTTTTCTCACCACTTCATTCTATGTTATTTTTTTTTTCTTTTTCACGAGCTCAGAAGGGGAAAAACCAAATGGCCTCGTCTTAGCGCGAGCCGTTTTGCGGCGGTTGTCGCGCAGGGGGTGGGCCTGTTTTCCAGTGGGGCTGATTTGTTCACAGAGACAATTGCATGCGCGTCCATTCAACAAATTGCTGCTTCGTAGGGGTGGAGACTCATCATTTTCACCTTTTCGCATTTTCCCCTTTAAATTTTGGACATTTTGGCATTTAAAATTTTTTCTCTTTCACCTTCTCTCATTTGCCGCCTTACCGCTTAACCCACGCAATGCTTCTGCGGGCATTGGCTCCCCACGGCTTTTTATTTCCTCTCCTTCTCTTTAATGACCACAAAGGAGGCCCGTTTTGAGTTGTGTCCATTTTAACAAAATTGAAGTAGCCTTCTTAATTTTTTTTTTCTTTTTTTCCTTCCCTCCTTTGTTTTTTATGTCGTCGCGCTGTTTAATTTTCTAACACAGCCTTTTTATCCTTCGGGGATGAAACAAAAAGACAGGAATGAATTGGATGTACTGTTTTTTTTTTTCTTTCTTTCCTTAGTTTCACTGCATTGTTTCTCGATGAGGCCTAAGGGAAGACACACATTGGAGGGGTTTTAAAATAAATGTCCGCATTTGCGGGTAAGAAGTTGCATTATATTACTTCACTCCGTGTGTTCTTTCCCCCTCCCGTGCCCGTTTCGCCTGGCAGGTCTGCACTTTCGCGTCTGCGCAGTCTGAATACACATGCGAGGCACAAATAAGAAGGTTGGCGAAGAGTGTTCCTGTCAGGTAAGCGCTGCCATCTTCGTCTGGACACGCGGGTATACGAGAGTATACTCACGCGCATTTCTTCAAGGCAGACGAAGACGTTTCTCGTTTCCAAAAAGGGAAACCGAGCGGACGAAACATGGCTGTTTCAGGGGTCGGAGTTATGGAAAGTGATGACGTAAGCCAAGGAGACTACTCGTGTAACTCCGAGACAACCGCAGGTGCCGAGACCAGCGCGAGTGAAGATGATGGGAAAGGGATTCAAATTAAAATCAAGAGAGCCATCGAAAATGGCATACTGGATGAAGCGAAAAAAAAAAAAAAAAGGAAAATCCTCAATTTTGACAGAAGCTTGAAAAGAAGAAAAAATTTCAGAATCCAACAGGAGGGATTCAAAATTAATATTCGCAAATTCAGATTGTTCAAAATTGACCACGTGAAAAAGGAAGGGGCGGAAATGCTCCCCCCAGCGAGGAATTACCGGGACCGCCCCACTGGGACTGACGCGGACAAAGCGGGTGCTACGAAATGAAGTGGACGTTTAGGGGAGGGCCACATACGAAAGAGAAACATTTTACCTCCCCCTGGGACCATCCCGTCTCTTCATTAAAAGTGAGCGACGGTAGACCTGCATCCAACGTGGAAACTCCCGACACAACAAGAAAGAAAAAAAAAGAAAAAAAGAAAACATAGGTATATTTATAAATGAACACCACTACACAGCGTGAGGACTCACCGGATGCAAACCTCCGAAAGGTGTGTACAAAAATGTAAGTCTTTCTTTTCAACAGGAACATCAAACTGGACAAACGTGGTCCAATCGAAAGGGCAGAGCCATCCCCAGAAAAGCAGAATGGGAGGAAAACCCAAGATAATAAACAGTCACAAAATGAACGACTGCCATTCGATTTGGAGGGGGGGTGAGACAACCAAAGCGGAGTTGCTTCGCTTGCTGAACATTTCTTATGAACAAGCAAAAAAAAAAAAAAAGACAACTAATGAAATAGTAACCCCACGAAGCTCCAAATCAAAAGAAGAGGAGGAAGGGCGCTTACCTGGATGGACATCAAAAATTCCAGTGGAACGAACTTCCCCCTTTACGCGTGTGCACACTTGGGGCGGAAATGCATTCTCTGAAATTGGCACTTCGCCAGTCCGGGGAGTATGCACACCTGTGTATGTTCGTCTGTGCAAAAGAAGTGTAGCCATATAAGACGGTACCGAGTGGCCAATGACATACCTGATCAATCCCATTGCGCATCCTTTTCCGTTTCTTTCCGTTTTTCCCCCACTCCTCCAATGAGGGCGCATTTGTGTGTATTCGATTGTCCGTAGGTACTTCCTTTGGCGAAAGGGACAGTGCACGTGTCGCGCTCATTTTTTGGCAGCACACAACTGTCGCTGTACGTACAAGCCAATATTCGTACTCCCGTCCGGATGTTTTAAAATTTGTTTTTAATTTTTGTTTACTTCATTGGTATGCTTTATTTTGTCCAATCTTACTTTAACTCGTTTGATCTTACCTTCGCATCAACAACTCATTTGCGTCATTCCTAATCGGACTCAACAATACGCTCCGTAGCCTCTACATTTTGGCGCTCTGAATTCAGCGGTTCCGTTGGGGGGTTATTTTTCCGTCCACTCTTTCTGCTCATTTTTCCCTCCCTCATCTGTGTCAATCTGTGCGGACAGCTCTCTGAAGTGACCAGATAACTCCGGAAGAAAAAAATGAAGCTAAGCCTTTGTAGCGTGCTTTTTTCCTTTGTACTGTGCCCCCTCTTCGGATCATCCAGGGAAATACATGATGAAGGGCAAAAGGGCGGAGTAGAAAACAACATGGGGAACGTAACAATAGAAGTCCTGCCCGCTGATGATGATAATGACGATTCGGAGTTAATCAATTATTTGTTGGATGAACTGATGGGGGCTACTGAGGGGAGTGAACAATTCTGAATGGACTACCGGTGGGAATGGCCGCTTAACAGGGGTGCAAAGCCTGCGCAGCGACAGTAGGAACAGAGTAAACTTCTAATCAGGGTGCAGATCAAAACCGTGCTTGCGGTGTGTGACCCCATTGGGGCTATTAAAATGCACAAGTGACATTAAACCTGAACATATGAGATGAAGCAAAAGCGAAGAAGAACAGACAAACTCGCGTCGGATGCCTATTTATGAGTTGCCCCTACAGTAGTGAACCGCTTTGGGGGCGTGCTTTGCACTATCGCGCTGCCGCGTTTTGTAGACCCAGCAATGAGTGTGGCCCGTGGCACGCTCTACATTATATATGATCTATTTTGTTTTATTTATTCTATTTTATTTTTTTTTGTTTCTTTTCTTTTTTTTTCCAAACGTGGGAGTATTTGCCAAACCCGTTTAAGCACCTTTTGGCAAAACAGTTTTCAACTCCCTGCCCGCTTTGCGACGAATTGGAACTGCCTTTTACAAGGTGGCAACGAAAAGGGGGGGCCGAGTACTCCGTTAAAAATAAACTCACCTACATGTGTATATGCACAGGGGCGACATTTGCAACGTCGGGGGGTCATGCAGGTAGCTTCGCCCATGCGCCGAATGGGATAGGGGTGCCCGTTGCGGATGCTGCGAAATTTGCGTTTCCAGGGGCACCCGCTATTATCCGCGTGTATGCATGCTTAATTTTCGCCCCATTCGTCGCTGTGTGCATAGCATTGTTCCACCAGGGAAGCGTCCTTAACCTTTTTTTTTTTTTAAAGGTGGAAAATAATATCATGAGGCGATGTTGCTTTGTGTTTATATGTAGTCCTGCCCCTTTTTGTTCCCACTGCTTTTTTCACCCATTTTTACATTTTATACTTCTTTCACAGCGATATTGGAGAATTGCGCTAAAGGAATATACCTTACGTCGTTAAACTTTCCCATCCTTCGAATTTGTCGATTCTTATAGAGAGACTTTTCCATGGAAGTGTAGTTTCCCGACGTGGACACGTTTTGCAACCCTACGTTTTTCCTTGTACGTGCTTAACTTTTTTGGAGGACCAAAAAAGGAGTTACAAGGGGGGACAAAATTTGTATATATCTTTTTCTTTTTTTTTTTTTTTTATACAACATTTTCACCTTTCCTGTTGAGAGAAAAATTCATCAAGGTGACATCACAGGGTTGGCTTAAATTAAGGGAGGAAAAAAAAAAAAATAAGCAAAAGGAACGTACTTAGAATGATTAAATTCATCCCGTCGCTCCTCGTGAAGCCTTTCCTCTACATCGGTTTAGTCGTCGTTTTAAAACATGCTTTGTGCATTGTCTACTGGGTGTTAAATTGTGTAAGTTCCTGCTTGTGGTGTATCTCTGCTTGGGCGAGTTGGAGTTTTTATCTCCCCGCAGATTTGGCATAATTTCATACGTAGACAAATGCACACAGATCTGCCTAAGCTCATGTGCGTGCCTCCGTGCGTGAGCGCGCTTCTCCATCCTTTTCTTTTAGCTCAAGTGCAAAATATTTGTAAGAAGACTGAGAAGCTATGGCGATACAGTTATCATCACTGGGTGCACGGACGGAATTGGAAAGAGCCTGGCATATTCACTGATAAGGGAAGATGTTAATTTGTTCCTCATAAGTCGTAATGAGGATGCGCTAAAGAGCATGAAGGAGGATCTACTCGTCAGAAACAGGAACTACAAGGGACAGATCGATTATGCAACGTTTGATTATAATACAAATAGCTTCAACTCCTATCGGGGTATTCAGGAGAAGATCGAAAAATTGGATGTCGGAATTTTGATTAACAATGTGGGGGTCTCCTACCCGCACCCGATGGTAAGTGCAGTGAAGCGCGGTGGAGGAGACGGAAGTGGCGACCTCACGGGTGTATATATGCGCAAAGTACCCGTAAAGTGAAGAGAAAGCTTCTTCTTTTCTGCTTTTTTTTCCCTCCTTTTTTCTTGGCTGATTCCTGCTCTCCCCCTCCGTAGTACTTCCACGAAATGGACATCCACCTGATAGAGCAGCTGGTGAATGTGAATCTGTTGGCATCCTATTACATGACGAAGTTGGTGTTGCCGGGTAATTCAGCGCAGGCGTTTCGTTCTCTGCGCCATGTATGTGCTTGTGCTATAGGCGTTTAAAGATTTATGTGTGTATATATATATTTTATTTTATGTATGTATTTATTTATTTGCTTTCTGCCCCCCCAGCAATGCTGCGCAAAAAGAAGGGACTCATTTTGTACACGTCCAGCGGCGCAGCTACCCTGCAGTCCTCTCCCCTATACACAGTCTATGCGTCAGTTAAGGAGGCCATTTCTTCCTTCGCCAATTCGTTAAGTGTACGTCCCAAAAAAGGTTCCAAGGACAAGCGCAATAGCCAAACAGACGCATGTAAAAAATTAGAACATTCATTACGCACTTAGTGGGGCTCCTTTCATGGGATTTTTTTTTTTTTCTTTTTTTCCCCTAAATGGCAGGTCGAGTTGAGGGAGCAGAACATCCAGGTGCAGTGCCACGCGCCTCTATTCATCGTGACGAAGATGTCCAAGATAAGGAAGCCCAGTGCATTCGTCCCAACGCCGGATGCATACGCAAAGAGCGCAATTAAAACGATGAAAGAGGGGAATAGCACTTCCAGCACTGTTATATCCTCACCCTATTTCCTGCACAGAGTGCAAATATGCATCTACAACGCGGTTCCGAAACTTTGGTTTGACACCATATCCTTCATGACACACAAGGCAGTTAGACAGAGGGCGTTGAAGAGGAAGGTGAGAAAATCTGATTAATTTGGTTTACGTAAGGATGTAATTTTTTTTTTTTTTTTTTTTCCCTCCTATTTTTATCCACGCACTTTTAGCCATTTATCCACTATTACACACTTTTGCTAATAACTCCATTTGGCTAGTTCCCCTGTTTGCATTTTTCACCTTTGAAAAAAGATACACAATTCGCCGAATGGGCAGCTGTGCTGCTGGGGTGTTCCCACTCAGGGGCGTCTCCTTTTGGTAGCTTACTCTATACGTGGTAATCAATCTGTAAGTGGGCAGTTGCACGGTGGAGGGCCCAACCGTATTTTCTGGTTCGGGTGGATGCCTCGAAGCTTGGAGGATAAATGCCCCCCAGGGAGGCGCCAAAATGGATGCTAGGCACATGGTTGATATTGTGACTCTTCCTTGCGTAAGTTACGGCCATGTGCTCCGGGTGGTGACAAAAAAGAAAAGGTCTTAACGGCTATTCATACGAAGGAGCACCACGACGGGTTTTGCACGGGGAGTCCCCGCGCGGGAGGGGCACACAAGAGGAACAAGGAAAGAGGGATTCACGAGATGATAACTCCCCTCGTGTCAAAATGTTTCTTATTCTTTTCGCTTCTGCGGGGAGCACCACTGGGGCAAACTTATCTGTGCATCCGAAGTGGTCGGTTTTTTCCATTAAGTTAAAGCGGCACTTGAGGTTCGATTGCATCGGGGTGGTGATGCTACCGAGCGGTATATATATGCCTCCTTCGCAATGCGCCTGGAAAGATTTGCCACTCCTTCGCGAGGATCAGAGCCGTGTATATGTGCACATGTGCGACCAGTTGTCTTCGCGTCAGAGTTTTTGAGCGAGCATTTGTCATTTCACCCCCCAGTCAGCACCAAAAAGGAAGCAAAGTATATGCGCGCAAAATATATAAACGCGCAAGTGTATATAAAAGTATCTTTGTGTACTGACCTTTGCGTGCATTTAAGTGTATTGTCGCGCGGGTCTCTTCCCCTTTTTATGCCCAGTTCGACACGAACGCATAGCAGAGCATTTTGGCAGCTTAGTGCTGCAGCGGTTAGTGAGCATCGTGTTGTGAATTGGCCACTTGCGCGTGCAAGGATATGAAACCGCTGTGTAGCAGTGTTATATATGTATAACATCTTCTCACCATAGGGCGTCAGATGGCCTCAATTCTATCGCATCGTATTTTTCACACGAGCTGCCCCCCTTTCCGCACGTCCGCTTCGTCCCTGTTGAGTGAGGCAAATGTTTTGCAAAATTTTACAACCGAATAGGAACTCTCATTTGGGGACTCCTTCTAATTTGTCTCGGCGTGGGTCAACTCTGCGGAGGGTTCCGTCAACCCTTTGTCGCTGCGCGGTAGGCTCGGGCGGCTAGCAACTGGCCGGTTAGTTTCTTTGGCCTTGTTCAGCTCTATTTCTACTAGCGGTAGAGTCTCGTCGCAGTAGTTTACCTACCTGCGTAAGCCGCGGCAGAAGTTTGCCTCGGTGGAACGTCGGAGCTTCCCTGTGTTGAGTTGACGCGCCCACCCCCACCCCGACAAGAATGCACACGGACAGGTGAAGCTCGCAAGTAGGCATCACCCACATTTAAGAAAACGAAAATAAAATGCGTACCTCCGCCCCTCTGGTGTTGCTCCTGCTGTTTCTGCTAGTTGTGCTCCTGGGCATAGATGAGGTGTCGTCAAATAGCAAAGCGGGAAATAATAACAGGAATGCAAAGAGCGGGAAGGGGGGAGGCGCAAGTAAGCAGGGCAAAAATGAAGCGAGCGGAAGTGCTGGTACGAGTGGAAAGGGCAGCCAGAAAGGGAAGAAGAAAGATCCGAGGGGAGGTGCCACTCCCAAAGGACAAACGAAACCACCCGAACAGGGAAAACAAAAAAACAAAAAAGGACAAGACAGCCATTTTGATGAATTCATAAAGGACATGAGAGACAACCAAGATGAAGACAATTTTATGGATGAATTGAATAACTTTGAAAAGAATTTTCACGATGAAGATTTAGAGAATAACAAACATATGTTTGACAACTATGGCAAGGGAGGAGCAGATAATGGAGAGTTCAAAAGAAATGACAAGCTGAATAGTGGAAATGACGGCGGAATGAAACCTGATGCCAACGATTACCAATATTTCGATAACGATGATAATGCTGAGGGAGATGAGGACTTGACAAACATATGGAATAAAAATATGCAGAATTTTGAACCATCTACTTTGTTAACATTTGAAATTCAAGGAAATTCAGAGGAATATCTTTTTGAGGAAATAAGCGATTTGAACACTTATTTTCGAGGAGTGTTTTACTCCAACAATGAATCTGATGATAATAAAATTCTGCTTTTTATCACCGATCCGGATGGAGAAATAATTTACAAGAAAGAAGCAAATGAAGGCATTTTTTACTTTTACACACAGAAAATTGGAGTGTATACAATCACCTTGAGAAATAGGAAGTGGATGGGAAAAAAACTCACAACGGTTGCCCTTGGGTTGGGAGAAAGCCCCTCGTTAAGATCGGAACATATAAAAGACTTCACCAATTATATCGACAAAATTGTTGCTGAAACGAAGAGGTTAAAGAACGAATTGAAGTATTTATCTTCCAAACATATAGCACATATTGAGAAAATGAAAAAAATCACCAACAAGGCCTTTCTCTACTGCTTCATCAAATTGTTTGTCCTCATCTTTTTGTCCTTCTTCACCATTTACTACATCAAGAATTTGGTCTCCAACAAGCGCGTCCTGTGAGGGAGCCCCACTCCGCTCCGTCGAGGTGCCCAGAGAAGGGAGAGCTCGCAATGTTTGCAAAAGTTATGAACGGTTAGGCGATTTCGGCGAAATAGTTAACAAGAATTATGAACAGACGGATCATTTCCGCGAAACCTGTGGGTGAACCGCCAACAGACCGGAAGCACCCCCACTGGGGTAGCAAAGAAGCGGAAAAAAAAAGTAGCGAAGAGGGCAGGTGAACAAATGTGAAGTTATTTGTAAAGTATTTTTTTTTAAGTGATAAACGTTTCCCTCATTGGAGTTGTTTAAGGGAAACATGAGCCGAATGAAATTAGGCGCATGTTGGTGTACATGCAGTTATGGGTGTGTATACGTATCTGTGGTGTTTCCCCCACATGTGAATGTCGCATTTTTGCAACTCCTTTTTTTTTTCAATTTTGAAGCACCGAACTTTAAATAGCCATTTGGCATTTTTTTAAAATCTTTTCTAACGGTACGAAGGGGTGAAGGCAAAATTCACGGCTAGCCGAGAAGAATGGACGAGGGGGAGGAATTAGCTTTCCGATTGGGGATTCCCCCCACGGACCCCCCGTTGGTCGTTTTTGCCAACATGTTCGGTTTTCTGTTGCGAGAATTTTGAGTGACCCTAATTTGTGCGAAGCTTACTGGGGCACATCAATGGGAACTTTTTGCTCCCCTATTGGGATTCTACGACAAGGTGGTGTACCTCGGTATCTCTGAGTTTACATGCGTCTGAATGTGCGGAAGGGCTATATTTATTTTATTTTCTTCCTTTTGGCTTCCTGGATCGGAGGACTTGGGGGGGGTAAAAACCATGTGTGTGGTTCTGTTCGTGTGCCTCTCATAAGCATACGCTTGCGGTTGGTAAGTTATACATTAGCCCCTTAGCCAGTTAGCACGTGAGCGCATTTTTTTTTAATCCTTTTTGCGCATTTCTTTGTAATCGTGCTTGCCTCCTCCGAGGTGAGTAAAAACAAGGGGAACAAAAAAAAAGACGTGGGTTGCTTCTAACGAGGAGAAAATAAAGACAACAAAATAATACCACACGATGGAAAGAAGAAAGAACAGCTTAACAAAAAAGAAAAAAAAATAAACTTAAAAAAAAAAAAAAACACAAGATGTGTTTACTCATTAATTACAACGACGATGTGGGATGTCTGCCTTGTAAAAACGGGATAGGTGAGCGTGGTTAATTTTTTTTTTTTTCCGGTGGGGGTCTTACATAAGCTGCGTTTTCTTGGCACTACGTCTTTGCAAAGGAGGAAGGAAGGTAGGAATGGCAGCCTAAGACAAGTGTTCTTAGTTGGGCGTGCGTATGTTTTTGCTGCATTGGAGGCAGTCCCCCCCTGCGCTTCTACTGCTCCAGCTGCGGAGAGACACACTTCCCATGTATCAACTGACGGAGAAACTGGGTGATACTCTCCGCAACATCGGTGTCCACATGGGAAAGGGTAAAGTGGCTCGTTTTGACATTAAAGGTTCCCTTGGTTTGACAGAAGTAACACACACTCACAGGTTGCTGCAAGGGGGGATTGGCATTGTTAGAAATGTGCTTGGCCTTCCTGTGATAAAAGGGACTGTTTTTCGTAATCCGGATTAGTTCTTTGTATCTCATTATTTCGCTTCTTGGGATGATTCGTACGCAGTATATGTCGTCATTGGTCAGTGGTGTCTCCTTCTGTTCCTTTGTTTGGCAGTTGCTCTGTTCCGTTCCGTCGAACGGTACTGTGCTTCCCGACAGGGGTTGTCCCTCTTTGCGCAGCATGGAAATCTTCCTCATCTGACTTTCCTTCAGGTGAGCCCTTTCGCAAATGGTGCCTGTCACTTCCTCGTTGAGGTTTCTTCGACGTAGGTACACTGTCTTTATGTTCACACGCGTTACGAAGTTGCACGGGTTGATGAGGAATATGTCATCTGGTTTGGGCGGCTCCTCTGGGTTCAGCGACTCGCACGGTTCACTTGTTTGACCCGGCTGACCTGCCTTCCCCCGGACCATCCGATCCCTGACCCCCCCGTTCTGTTCCACCAGAAGGCCAAGGTAGTCATTTCTCGAGTTGTAAATAAAATTACTGCACTTTGCTTTCAGTTTCTCCTTTTTGTAATCCCAGCATTTCATGGTCCTCTTCGCCTGGTCCTCAAGGTAATGGTTGGTCTCTTCGGGTAGCTGATTCGTTTTTCCTTTGGGCTCGTTCGTAGCGGCTTCCTGGCGTTTGATCTCCCCCCCGGGGGAAGCAACATCCTTTTGAACGTTCTCATTATCAGCGCAGGGGAAGTGACTTAACGTAGAGTCCCTCATGCAGAAGGGCTCATCCTCGTCCAAGGAGTTATCCTCTAGCAGCATTTGATCCAAGTCAGACGTATCGCTGGAGGTGCAAATTCGTTTTTCGAGATTTCCATTCGCGTTTGTGTCACTGTTTGGGTGAATTTTTCTATCATCTTGGTTTTTTTTTTTTTTTTTCTTTTTTTTCCTGTGCTCCGTTTTAATTGCCTTGTTTGAAATGAAGAGGACATCCAGAGCCTTGGCGTGGATGACTGTCCTGATGTCTCTCCTGCAGAGAAAGCTTTCGTCCCAAAATTTATTCCGATCGATGCAAATTTTGACGAATTTAACGAACACTAGTTTTCCCTCTATCAGGACAAGGGCGAATTGGTTCTCTGCATCTGTGGGGTCGTCCAAAATGCGTCCTCTGTCGTTGTGATGTTTTGCGTCCATGCTTTTTTGGCTATGCGTTTCGGCATCGGTTGGAAGTGCGTCCATTTTGCGACAATCTTCGGTGCTTTCTCCTCTTGGGGTTGCAAATGGTCCTCCTCGTTGTTCCCTTTCTCCATCATTGGGAAGATTCCCCTTGGAAGGTACCTCCTCCTTACTGTTTCTGCACACCCGAGAAGTTTCCAGCTGAGGACGGAAGGGAAGGACATATATTTCTCCTTCTATCCGTTCGAACAGTGCATGGATGCAACATTTTAGATTTTGCAAAATGCACTTCAGGATGATTTTCCAAATGGGGTCCAGGTTGTTTGTTTTCTCCATCTTTTCATCGCTGTGGATTTTCTTTCCCCCTTGAGGTGACTGTTTCTTAAAGAGATCCAATTGGTCATATTTGTCGATGACGATTGGCTGCTCCGTCTCGCTGAGCAATGGGAAGGTTGCATGTGGCAAGGCGACCTTCCCCCCCCTTTGAAGACTTGATTTGTCTGTATCTGCCAGTTCGTCTCTTGATTTTATCTTGATGGTGAGCCACTGCTTCTTTTGCAATACCTCGTAGTTTCTGATGATCCTCGTTTGTGCGTCGTAGGGGGGGTTTGGCATATCTGTTCCTTGGTGGTCCCTATTAGTGGTGGTTTGCGGCTCATATTGGGTGGCTTCTAGCCCATTTTGGGTGCCTTCCGGCCCATTTGATTTTTCTTCTCCACCCCCATTGAAATGCTTCTTAAAACAGATGAACAGATGCAAATGGTGCAGGTAATAGTTAATAAAAAAGCTAGCTCGCTTCAGCTCATAGAGATATATCAACCACGTGGCGCTGCTGACCCTTCCTGCCAAGTCGATATTCTGTTCGTATTTCTTTTCGAATGTCCGCATGGTTTTCTTCGTTTGAATGAAAGTCCGTGCGGTTGTTCCCCCTCCCACGCGATTACCCAATTTGTTATTTTTTTCCTCTTTTGCCAATCCATTATTTGTGAGGTGTCTGCTATGGTTGAACTTGAAGCCGCTTGCATTCTGCTCATTCGATGTGACGCTGCATCGGTGTTGACTCATATAAGTATCCATTTCGTTGGAGCATATGTGGAGGGCCCTTTGATGAATCCTAAAATTTCTGTCTATGCTAGGAGGCAATATCCTGTCGCCGGGGGAGAATGAGCTCGCCAGGGGGACCCCAGTGAAGTAACTTCCGGACGTAGTTACAGCGGGGTTGCGCATATCGAGATGGAGAAGACTTCCCCAGGCAATGTTGGAGCGGCTGGCGGAGAAATGAGTAACTCGTTCGACGTTGGGACGAAGTGAATCCACCATGGTTGCCGTTACTTCCTCGTCATTCATATGATGCTCTCTTCTTCTCGTTGGGGGATTTTCGCTCATGGAGGGGCGATCTCCTTTGCGCATTGGGCCCTGAGGAGATGCCTTAAACCCGTTTGATATATACCCTCCACATGCTTCTACCATTCCTGTGTTATAATTTCGATGAGGTGAGTAGAGCTGACTAGGCTGTTTAGCATCCTCATATGAGTCCCTCCTGGGGGGCGCCCCACCTGCGATGTTGCATTGAGAGTCTAACTGGGGTGCTCTCGGAAGAAGCAACAGGTTCTTCTTATCCTCTTCCTCTGCTACGTCAACTTCAGTTTCTATGTCTGTATTTATCGCATGGTTGGCCCTTCCACCAGGAGGAGGGGTCCTCTTCTCACCGTTTAAAAAATAGCCCTCAGGAGTATGCGATTTGTGTAGGTTGATCCAGTGGATATCGTTGCCCCGTCGGATGTCGCTTCGTATGCCGCTTCCCATAATGCTGCTACTACTGCTGGTCGAGATGGAGCACCCGCTGGCGACCCTTTCGCCGATTTTAATTTCCTTCCCTGGGTTGGTTGCATCACACGTGTTCACAGTATCTCCAACCAAAGGACCTTTCACTTCCTTCGAGGGGGGATGATCCGAATATGGCTGGCTACCACACTTCACTCGATCTGCGCTCACGGAATGAGCACCTCCATTCACTACACTCTCATGTTTACGTGAGCGTTTCTCTGAGTGTATCCCTCTGTCTATTTTATAAAATGCCGTTACATCGCCGAGCATTGAGAAGAAGGACTCACTTGTGATTTTATTTTTTTTCTCCACCTGCTTTTCCACATTTGTATCCTCTTCGCCTTGATCCTTCCAGGGGATTTGGTGTACCTCCCTGGCATTGCAGAAAGTCATTGCAGTGGAGCTTCCACTCTTAGGACACTCATCAGGGGTTAGACTTTTTGTTTTTTCTTTGGACCATCTTGAACACGTGATGTCGTCCCTCGGGTAGCAGTCTGTCCCAAAGTTCTCTCTATACATGTGGCTGGCTTCTGTCATTTTCGTAAGACGGGTCTGGGTTTGCTCTTCGGGTGTGACAGCGTCCCTGTCGGTGGGCCTACCGGCGTCCGCAGGTGTAGCAGCGGTTGCATAGCCGTTCGCATGGAAGTCTGTATGGCCGTTTGTATGGCCGTTTGTATGGCCGTCTGTATGGCCGTTTGTATGGCCCCTCGCATAGCCGTTCGTATGCCCCTTCGCAGCGCCCTCCACATGGCCGCTCGCGCGGCAAATGTACCTTTCGTAGTTAAAGCTATAAATGGGGTCGTAGAGAGTAAGGAGCTCGTCCCAAACCCCCCCGTGGCACACAGACGACAGCAATCTTTTGTTGATTTCGTCTGTATTCTTCAGGTGACATTTTTCCTCATCGATGATGTTTATCGTTTTGGTTAGCTTCTTTCTGGAGTTCAGTTCGTTGAAAAGAATCATGAGGGAGTAAAACAGAGGGGCGAGAGCCATCAGATGGCTCTCGCTGACTGCGCTGTGGCTCTCCTCAGGCTGGTCTTCCCTCCCAATGAGGCTATTTCTGAAGTCTTTTCTTCGTCCACTTTTCGGATTCATCACACATTTTGCGGGGCCTTTATTTTTTCCCTCCTCATTGGGTGCGACTCCCATGGGGGGCTCGAACTGGGACAGGATTTTACCATTACGGTGCATTATCTTTAGGATGTTTCTCTTCCGCTTCTGCTGGTGTGTGTGTGGGTTCTTACCCCTTGTCGATTGTGTAAGGGAGGAATCGAAACAATTGGGGCGACAGCAGCTGGAGAGCCGCTGGGAGCAGTGCATTGGAAGCGCCGATACGCGCTCGGGTTCCCCTACACCATCGCTTCCCCCTACATCGCTTTCCCAATCTTGTTTACACGATTCTGCGTAATGATGGCAGCACGAGTTGACGCTTGATTCTTCGTACTCGTTTTGAGAGAATATCTTCTCTACTAAGTGGCACGACATGCTGGAGAAATCGGCCGCGGTTTGGCCCGCTTGGCATGTCTGTCCTGTTTGGTCCTTTTCGCCCGTTTGATCTTTGCAGACGCCTTCGTTTTTGTTTTCATCCTTTTCGGCCTCCTTTTGGGTTTCCCTTTCGATCTCCTTTTCGATGCCTTCTTCAATCTCGTCCTCCTCCTTTTTGTCATCCCTCTCCATGGGTTTCTCACAAAGCGCACTGTTGACCCCCCCATTGGGGATTGGCGACCTTCCTGACGAAATCGACGTGCCGATGTGCATCTCATCCACTTTGCATTTGGCTTCACCACTGGGGAGGGTATCTCCTTTTTCACGATCGTCTATGGCACTTTGGGGTTCGTGTCCAGCTGAGTCGATAGAGAGTCCTCTGTGCAGATGCCCCTCACTGCTACGGCGGTAATGAAGTGTCTTATTTGGATCGTTCGATTTGGGGGTTTTTTCCCCCCTGTGATATCTCCCCCCGTGGTGTGGAAGCGAGCTGCTACGTAGTTCACCCGTCTGAGCGAAGTAACCAGGTGAAGTCGTCACATCGTTCAATCGTTTCTTGTGTTTTACATCGGCTGGCGATTTGCCCTCAGTTTTTTTCTCTCCACTGATATATCTCTCTTCTTTTGTGTTTTCCTTATTTGGAGCATTCGATTGATTGCCTCGTTGTGATTCTTCTCTGTGCGTGGAGTTCTCCAACGTTTTCGTGTCTGTATTAATGGGAGGGTTGCCATGGGGGGCTGCCTCTTCACCCAGAATATCTCTGCCTCCCCGTTTTGTAAGAGGTGACCTCTTCGTGTTTTCTCTGCAACTTCCGGGGCTCCACTCGATGGGTTTTTTCTGCATAATACGGGTTGGCTCCCCCTCAGGGTAGTAACCACCGTTTAGGTGTTGACTTTTTTCTCCGTCGACAGAACAGAGAGGGTCACCTGATGGGCCTGTTCTTTTGAGGTGGTGTGTATCTGTTCCCTTCGATGGAACTGTCGACATGTGAGCAACACACGGGAGGATTGCACCCGCTTCATCCGTAGCAGTGGTAACTGCGCATGTAGCAATGGAGGTTTCTCCTTCTTTCCCGTTTCTCTGGCAATTTTTCATCCCCCTCTGATCCTTTTCTTGGTCATTCTCCCTCAAGGGGTATTTCTCGCCAGATTTATAAAATGAACTGCTCTCTATTGGAAGCCTGCAATAACAAACGGAGAGCATCATCCAGAGGATGGTGGGCAGTCCCCCCTGTTTCATCGATGGTAGGGTCCTAACTTTGAGAAGGAGCTTCAGTATCCTCATGACATTTTTTAAGTTAGGGAAACATTTTAAAATACTTAAAAAAAATTCAGTGTGCTTCAATGAGTTGTCTGTATTAACAGAGACATCACAGACGATGTCATTTTTTCTCAGTGTTAGGATAGGGACTCTGGCCGAATCGACCAATTGTAGCTGTACGTTGTCGAAGAAGGCACATTCGGATGGGTGTAGGGGGGTGGTATCTGTGCTGTTCCGTTTGTTAGGGACGTCCAAATGGCACTCATCTGTTGTCACGTTGATTGTTGAGTTGGTTGCGGGGTTGTCGTTGGCATCCTTGCCGTTTGGATTCTCCTCCTGTTCGTTTTGTTTCTCCACTGCTTCATGATGCTTTTCTTTTTCCCTTTCCTCTCTCTCCCGCCTTGTCTTCATCTCCACGATGTAGTCGTAAATATTGCGCAGGATATACTTGGGGTCGTAGCGATTGGCCTGAATGACGATATCGAGGTCGCTTGTTTTTGAGTCCACCCCGTAGGCACTAGAACCAACGGTATATATTTTGATGTCACACCTGAACAAGTGCTTTATTAGCTTAGACAAAAGAGAGAAGATCCTTCGCTTCGTTCGTTTGATATCTTTGGACGGTTTTACCTTTCTGAGCAGGTCGATTAGTAGTTCTTCTGTTTTTCGCAACAGGAGGGAGAAATCCGTTTGGAGGGGAGCGGTTGGTGTGTTGTTCTGCTCATCATATCTGTGAAGTACGGTAGGGGGCAGTACTCCCATTGGGGGGGAAGGACCCACTTTAACGGCGCTGTTCCTCCGAATTGTACAATGGAGGAGGGGCGGCAGATGTATCCTTCGTTTTTCATACAGGTTTAGAGATAAAATTCTTCTGTCGTTTGGGAGGATAAGGTGACTCCTTCTCGCGAAGACCTTATCGTAGTGACTTAGAGTGACGCATCTTTGGCTTCTCTGCTTTTGGGCGGCATCATTACATTGAAGAAGTGCGCTATTTTTAGAGGCCTGCCCAGTATGCGCCATGGCCCCCTTTTGAGCGGCCTCCCCATTTGATGTCACCTGTTCTCCATTTTTTCGCCTCTTCTTTTTTTTTTTTTTTTTTTCTTTTTCCTCCTATTATCATTCATCCGCTTCTCGTTTAGCGGAACGTATGAATAGGATTCGTGCACGTCATGATTAGGATACTCATGGGGGTAGGCTTCGTCGTTGTGTATGCCCTGCATGGCAGTGGTCTCCCCCTTGTCATGCTGCTTCGCATTCCTTCCCTTTACTTTGGAGAAAAAACAAGACGCTGCACCCATCGTGGATGCTTCTACCGAGTAGTCCTCCTCCTCATCATTTTTTTCCACTGAGACGTTTCCATGGCTGCATTTTTTAAGTTCGTTGTATTTCCTTACCATTTCGTTATAGTCGTTTGTCTTATCTTCATTCTTCTGATTCGGAAATGCTAACTTGTTTTTCTTCTTCTCTTTCTGGAGTCTCACTGGTGGAGCTCCCCCCTTGTCGATGACTTCGTACCCATTCGATAGGTCCTCTTGGGTAGGCACTCTTGAGTCATCACCAGATGGGAAGTTTTTCGACTCAGTTTGATTTACCATGTGGCTATCCGGATATTTGACATCCCTTTTAGTTTCCTCTTCCATTTTGTGCCCACTTGGACGTTGTCGCTCCGGGATCTTTTCTTCTTCTACTATGCTTCCATTGGGCAGAGTGCCCCTGTTTTTTCTTTTCTCCTTCGAGGTGTTGTTGTTCCCCGGTTTCGTGGCTTCCCCAGTTTCACTTGGGCATCCTGACGGGGTGGGGTTGGCACTTTGGGAGATGTGCGGCTCGTCCAGAGGGGGGAGAAGTCCTTCATGGGGGTAGCTTACGTTAGCATTTCCTTCTTGTGAGTACCCCACGTGTGCATCTCTTCCCTGCTGATACGTCGTATGCTGACTTGGTCGATAGTTCTCACCGAGGATGTCCCCCTTGGCGAAGTTCCCCTCCTTGGTAAGATTCGCAAAATGCGGGGCGCTTCTAACGGGGTGGAAATCTCGTAGAAGGATTCCCATGGGGGGAATGACGTCATAGGGGATATGGTAGAAGGCGTGGGATGGGTTGCCATACGAGCCAGCAAATGTGTTCACAAGACGGCTGTACTCAAGGGGACACATGGCATTAAATCTGTTAATGTCGTTCGAAAAATAGACACTTGTGTCTGCACTGTACATGCCGCTTTGTCTGTACTGCTCATCGTTGAGATATTTTTTCTTCTTTCTTAGGTGAAATTTGGCGTAGACGTCCCACTTGTACGCAGGGGGAAATGTCATTTTTTCCCGGTTCAGTTGGATGGTCTGATGGGAAGCGGTTGGGTCTGGGTACAGGGGGGCGGTGTTTGATCCTTGTGGGTTTGACATCATGGGCCTGCTGCCTGGTGGGTAGTTATCCCCCACGGGGAAGTTATTTCCTACGTTCGCGTTGCTCCCGCCGAGGTGACCGCTCCAGCCGATGCTATGCTGCGCACCTCTTTCGGTGGTTCCAATCGGGGGCAGACCGATTTTGTTAAAAGGAACAACCAGGGGATTATTGTAAGGGGCACCATCCCATAGGGTTTTCACTCCAAGGTTATACCCTCCTAGGTAACTCAGATGCCTGCATGCGAACGGGTCATGTTTAACGTGGCGATATGTCCCTTTCGCGTCCTCATACGGATCTCCTTTCCTGTGCACATAATGGTAGTCACTGTGAGGGGGTCCAATTTTATTAAATGCTCTGTTGCTACTTCGGATCGAAGTACAAATGCTGTAATGGAGGTCGTCATTATGAGAAATAGTGCTGTTTTTTCTCCTTGGATCGTCACACACATTGGGGGCATACCTCCCTACTTCATCTGGCGCGGCAGGAGGAGATGCCTCTACAGGGAGCACATCCTCATTGCTCATTCCCCTGACGCTTCTACCTACATCAGGGTAATTATTCCAATGGGCTGCACCACTCGGAAAGGTCTTCACTCCGTAATGGCTTCCATACGAGGGGGGGTTGCTGTTGGGGGGCATAGGAAGCTGCTGAGGGGGGTGACACATCTGCTGAAGTAGCCGACGCGGTTTATTCCTACGTACGTCGTTTTGTCTTCTTGAGAGGAAGCTTCCTTGTCCGTCTATGAGCTCGGTCATGCGGCCCACTCGGTTTCCATTGCCAAAGTTGTGGGAACCTCCCATCCAGCTCACGCCGTTCATTCGGCCAACTTCGTTCATTCGGCCAACTTCGCTCATTCGGCTGATTGCACTCATTCCGCCGATTCCACCGAAGCCCCCCTCGCTGATCATATAATTGGCGTATCCACGTTTAAAATCGCTAAAGTAGGGTTCCCTGTTGAATGGGGCACCTTCATTTTCGCTTCTCCATAGGTCTTCCACGTAGAGGGTGCTGACCCCAGAGGGGTAGTTCCATTTTAAGTGTCTCGGTGGGAACCCCTTTCTGCGTGTTCGCAGAGGGAGCGCCCTGTTGGTGTGTCCTAGGCGATCCTCATGGCTTAGGAGATCTGCGTGGCTTAGGCGATTCCCTTGCCTCATTGGGTTCATTCGATTGACGTAGTTTACGTAGTTCATGTAGTTCACGTAGTTGGCGTAGTCCCTCGAGGCGAAGCTGCTGACGTCGTCGCTGAGCACGTCTGCGGAGTAGTCCCCCTCCTCATGGCTGTCCCGGTTATGGCGGTTATGGCGGCTATCGTTGTTTGGGCTTGCGCTGTACTGGCTTCCGCTTCGTTGGCTGCTTCGATTGTCTCCTCCGTTCACACTTCTGTCTACTTGTTCGTGTACACTCCTCCCATCAAAATGGCCATCACGAGGAGGCACATTAACAGAAGAGGAGTCCACCCCAGTGACGTTACTCTTCTTTTCCTGAGCCGATACATTTGGGGAAATAACATTATCTTCGCTGGTGAATCTATCCTGTTTTGTTTGATTCACGCTTGATAAATTTCGGGGGGTGCAGAACCCATGGCTCACAGGAAGTGGGTTCAGGGTTATGTTGGAAGAAGTGCTAACTGATGTGCAGATGATGGGCTGCATGGCGGCTGAGTCGTTTACATGAATTTGCCGGGGTTGTGTATGATCCTTCTTTCGCTGTCCCCCCTTGGGTGTCCCTTTCCTTGGGGGCAAGGGGGGGGCACGCGAATGGTTGGAGTGCTGTTGGTTAGAGGGCGGTTGCTTCACACTGGGCTGGTTGCCACCCACTTGGCTGATACCAAATGGGGTATTTCCCGATTGGCTTCGGTCTACCTCCTGGACGCTCGCATTAGACGCCACTGCCTGTGGAGTTGAGTGCAAGTCTACTGCTTCTTCCCCTTCCCGCGTAGCAGATTTTTTTGAGCCTCTTTTGGATGCCTTTTTGGGGTTACTTTTTTCGTCAAAGGCATGTTCAACTTGGGGGGTTCCACGCCTTATGGGAGATGACTCCTTTTCCTTGTCTTCAAGCGGGTAGAGTGTTGTCTCCTCGGGGGACTCACCTATTTTATTCTGTTCATTTGAGTTGAGGAGCTGGTCGGTGGATTCAAGCCGCCACTCCTTTGTGTCCACCTCTTCAGTACAATTTTTTTTTTTTTTTTTTTTTTTTTTTTTTTTTTTTTTTTTAGTCCCACTTGCATTGGTGAGGTTCTCAGTGTTGGGCAATTCGTCACAACTCTGTGGTGATAGTTTGTCTAGATGATCTTCCGTTTGATATTTCTTTTTCGTATTGACAGTTTCTTCCGATTTAGCTACATTCGACGTGAGTGATATAGGACGCACATTGGGGAGAGCCTTGGCGTGTGATGTAGATTCGCTTGTGTGATAATCTCGCGAGTTGGAGGGACAATCCGACTGGTTTGTTTCATCCCTGCTCAGTTGGGATGCCTCCGGTTGATTACTTTCAAGGTTACTCAGGTTTTTACCCTTATTTATGCTTTCACATCTAGTGATGCTTTCACCTTTGGCGTTATCTGCACCATTCGACGGGGGGAAACGCTTGCTCTTCCTTCTCTTTTTTTTACTTCCCCTTTTGTTCTCATTCTTCTGTTCTGCTTCTCTTCCTTCGTTCGTCTCTACGTCCATGTTTGAAGCAGCCAAACTGCTGAATTGGGCGTGCCCTATGGAATCATTCCTGGGTTTAGAAGCTGTACCATTTTGATCTCGCCCCTTTTGGCTAGCTACATGCAACAGGGCAGAAGTGGGTTGTCCCCCCCCATGGGAACCAATAGTTTCCCTCTCCTGATAAGTCATCCTATTCCTCTTCTCTTTCTTTTTCGAAATGTGTTTATAATTTAGCTGTGAAGGTGACGTACTAGATGTGGACGGCTCGCTCGCTCCGTCATTTATAGAGACGTGAGGCTGACCCCCTCGATTTGACATCGAACTGAGTGTGACATTATCCAAATGGGCACTCTCCAGATGTTTGTCTCCATTTGGGTGATGATAACTGGTTTCTGATTGATTATCCAGATTACCCACCTCTTGGCATTTATTCAGATGGGAATGTTTTTTTCCTCCTTTCTGTCTCCGTTTATTTTTCTTGTCACCCCCTGCAACTGCTTCAGTAGTCATAGTTGTTCCTGGAGTGGACACCAAAATGTCATCCTTTCCATCGAATGAGATGTATTCCTTTTCGCACGAGGGGTGCATCTTGTGAGAGGAATTTTTCCTGATACTGCTGATTGTGTTTATCGAGGGTAGGGTTACTAGAGTCGCTGCTTCCCCTTCACCACGTCCACTTACCAGGGCAGTCTTTTTCGTATCCATCGCAATGTCGCTTCCGTTTGTGACATCTGCTGGGAAGATACTCTGAGGAGTTTCGAACTGTTGGGGGGGGTTGACGCCCCGTTCGCTTCGATTTTGCATCCTTTGGCCGTTCGTCAAGGTTGTGCTGTATTTACTACCATCCTTTTGGGACTTCTCCCCCCGGTTAACTTGCACGTGGAGACTGGTGGAAGAGTTTTCTTCCGCTCCGTTCGCACCCTGATCAGCCGTCTCGCTATCCACCTCGCTGCCACCACTTTCCTTCTTTTTCCTCTTCTTCTTCTTCTTGAGGAAATCTTTTATATCATTTAGAATCGGTCAGATGCATCTGCTGTTCTAGTCTCTTTTGCTTTATTTTGGCTAGCTGGGAGAGCACCCTGGAGTGCGCTTTTGGGGTTGCATCCTCTTCACAAATACTGTTGACGCTGATTTGGTCGGGGGGTTGCGAGTCCTCTCCACTTCGGCGATCAGAGGTGTGGTACGCCATGTGAAGATTGGTACGGGTTCTACATAAAGCAGTTGTATCTTTTCCCTTATGGGAGTTGCGAAGGGCTTGATGCATCGCACTGGATGGATTGTCTTTGCTGCTTGCATCTTCTTCATTGTGCAGAGACAGGTGTTTCGGGTGGAGAGCATAGGTGATGAGGGATGTGGGGCTTCCCTTCTGTGCATACCTCGATAAAGGGGTGACGGAAAAGGTGGGTTCTACCGCGTCCCTCTCCTTTTGCTTCTTATTTTGTGACATTCCTTTCCTTAACTCAAGACTGTTAAACTTGTTGAAGCAGTTTATATTGTACAGAATTTTGTTCACTTGGTTCACTTTTTTTTTGTAAATGATGAGCTTCCTTCTGTGTTCCTCGTTCGAGTCCACTCGGCGGGGGTGGTGACAGCGGTCGGGGGGGCTGCTACCATGTTCGTTGTCGTCACCCGCACGGTTGCTATCATCACGGTTGCTATCATCACCGTAGCTACTCTCATCGCCTTCACACTGGACAGGGTGTTTCACACACCCCCTGCTGATCGCACACGAAACAGGCGTCCCTTTCGCGGGTTCGTCCCTTTGCGCGTCTACTTCTGATGCGGGGGGTCGCGACTTTCCTCCTTTCCTCTTCTGCTTCTTTTCCAGCTTGGCCGCTTCCTCCGTGCACCGGAACACATCATCTCTGTCATCATGGACGTAGCCTTGTACCTGTTGTGGTGCCGTGGTGTGGGTCGCCACATCGGTTGTTCTCTTTGCTAGCTTATTATGCTTCTTCCAATCGGTGCGATCTGTGCGCTCCTTTTGGTTCATCCCACTTGGGGTGCAATTCGTCACCGCTTCGTCGACCGGATAACCTTCCGTCGTGTGTGCATCTTTCTCTTGGTGGGTGGAGGCACCTGAGGAATCTCTCCTAGTGCCTCTTCTCAGCACACACTTGAGGACGCGTCGGTGGTTGTGCGTGTGTGCCTTCTGTGGCGGTTCGCATGGACACTTTTGGGAGGATTTCCCACTGGGGAGACGGCTTGAGTGACGACTCCGATTGGTACAAAAACTTCCGGTGTCACTACCGCTATCCCTCCTCGCGGCGGAGCGTAGGTCCCTCTCTACGCTGTCCATTATTAAATCAAAATCTGTGTTCTCTTTCATACGAGTGCTTAAAAGTCTGGGGATTAAAAAAAGGGGTTTGTATCAAGGAAGGTTTCGACTGTACCATTCATTTTTTTTTTTTTCTTTCTTTTCCTTCTCCAAGGGATCACCGACTGATCTCTGTGCAGAACTTCCCCTTCGAGGTCAGTTGGTTCTCCCCGTTTCGTTTTTTTTATCTTTATATGGTTATCTGTTTTTTTATTTTTTTATTTTTTCATTTTTCACTTTCCATTTCTTATTTTGTATTTTTAACCATTCCCCTTTTGGCTTCATGCGGTGTAAAATTGATGGGGTCCTTTGGCAGGGGGTTAAAGTAGAAGTGTTTGATGTGATTTTGTCATTTGGAAGGGGGGAGAGATTGCCTTGGGATGAATATTGTTGGAAGTCATGACTTGTGCAGCGTGGCCTTCACACGCGCGCCTGTCAGTTGTGTTCTTCCGGCGACTGGGCAGGGCGCTTTCTTGCGGGAGAGCCAGCCGGTTGGCTTAGCGGGAATTGTGGAGTCGAGTGGAAAACCTGGTTGCGTGCGTCTTGCGCGATTCCGCTGTTGCTTTTTCCGTTTCTCCCTTCCCCGTTGCTTCTTTCCCCCCGCATGTGAAGCTGCTTTCGCCTTTTCTTCCTCCCCCGAAGTGGAATGTACTTAACCGTTTCAAAAAATGAAAAATGGGCCTTTCCAGTTGGGGGCCTGAGACGTTGAGTAATACGATTTTTATGCCTCTTCAGTTTTTTTTATTTTATCTTATTTTTTTTTTTTTTTTTTTTTTTTTTTGCAACTTGTTCCCGTTCTTTGGTTAACTTTAAATTCGTTGTTTGCGTCGATTTCAATTTCGTCGCAGCGACCCAGCGTTGCAGTCACCGTGAGTCGGATGACGTCGCCCCGCACCACCTTTTTTTACGCTTCACGGCTTCTGTGTGCGTAGCCCTTGCGCATCTCTCTCACCCGTACTTTCTTTTTTTTTCACACCCGACTTGGTTGCCTTAATGTACACGTTATTTTTATGTTAGGGTTTTTTTCCCTCTTTTTTGGTATCATCTGTTAAGGGGTGATCGTCAAAAAGAGGTTTCCTTTCCTTCGGGGAAAGCTTCGACGGTGAGTTTCTTTTTTTTTTTAAAAGAAGAGGCCTATCTTCGGTGGCTTTATGTGCGCTCTTCGGGGTGAAAGAAGCGCGTACAGGATCATACACAGGGTTACGAAGTGATACGAGGGATACACAGGGATGATGCGTAGTGATACGTACAAACAGGTACCGTTGGCGTCTAGAAACTACACAACAGTGTTAATTCGTCGGGGAAGGAGCATGCCGTTGCTGTTTGTGGAGGCTGGGAGAAGGGGTAAAAAAGAATGAGGGATGGAGTGGCCAGCCAAAAAAGGAGATGCATGAGGAGATAACTCCTCGATGGGGTAAGGATACCAGTTAGATGGGTGAGAAAAGTTCATTCCCACCTAAGTACACGGCTGGGTTGGGGGTGCCGTTGTCTAATCTACGGATGACTGATAAATTGGCTGTTGCTATAAGTGATTTGTTCCACTAATGGGGTCCCCCACAAGTGGCACACAATCTCCGAAAAGGTGACTTGAACCCCGTCGAGAAGACAGCTTTACTGGGAGCTGAATTTTTGGTCAAGGGAAGATGTCCTTCAAAAATGAGGGTACCATCAACGGGTAGAGTTGTTCCACTTTGTGATCGATCCCTGGCTCAGTTTCAGTCAACCAGGAGGTACATCCAAAATGGGACGTGGAAAAATGCTTCGAGTGAGTGACAGAATGGTTTAGAGGAGAGGGGCCAACGATGGTTTACTTCACTTTTCGCGCCATGCGAGAAGAGGACGATACCATGTCAGGTTCCTATGGTGAAAAGGTAATCCGAAGGGGGGGGGATACACCTCCCAAGGTGACCATCGAGTATGTATTTCACACAGGCGCTCTCTGCCCATACGAGTTGCCCCCACTTCGGATTTCTCAATTGGTGAAAGGGCACAGAAGACTATGTCTAAAGGTACAACTGGGGCATACATTTCTGTACATAAAAACACGCGGAAAGAAAAAAGGAAAAAATTATGCCGATGAAATGGAAAAAAGGTAAAAAGTGTATCCATAAGGAACAGCACGCATCAATGCGTTTATCCAGTTTGGGGAAATCATCTTTATTTATACTCTTTTAAAAGGAAGTGGTTTAGTGTGCACTTGCCCATTAAAAGAAAAAAAAAAAAACCCCGAAGCATTTACCCACCGATGGAACTGAGCCAGCAGTAGAGAAAGAAAAAAAGAAATTACGTATAGAAATCTGCGGAGTGGCAGAAATGGCCTTAAATTTGCAAATAAAGCGGCGTGTATCCGTTCATAGAGGTGTAGAGGCATCTACCCGACTGGCCTGAGAATGGATAGTTGTCCATCGCGCCTTACTTCAAATTTTTATAACCTTAAAATCGGAATGTCCACACAATGGACGGGGATAGGGGGAGGGTCCCTTCCTCAATGCTACTTTCACCCCCATCTGATCGACTGGTATAATTTCACCGGGGGTGTCCGGAAAGGAAGCGAAACAATAATGAGCTGAACGAATGTTGAAGGGTGAGCAAAAAATAAAAATGTAGCATAGGATGCCAACATAACACAACGGAGGAAACGAAATGGAGTAAAGTTAAGGCTAGCAGGTGGAGCAAAACACAGGGATGAGATGTTTTTCCCTGGGGGTGGCAGAACGAATAAGGGTAACACACGCAGGAGAAAAATGTGTGCCCACCCCCAAGGCCAAGCTTCATAAAAAATGTCACATCTTTTTTTAGAGGAAAAAGAAAACTTCTTTTAACCCTTCCCCCGTTTGTGTCCGTAACTGGTGTCTAATGGGATGCGCCTCTCATCAGAATTAACAAGCAGGATGAAACCCCTCCACTGTTGATAATATACTCAAAATAGTGAACGGATGTAGGGATACATATGTAAAATGTAAAAGTGTAATGGGTTACACAGTTCATCCTCTTTGTTCACTCTGCTTTTGTTTGGAGGTGCCTACCAGAGAGGGAGATAAATGACCAGTAAGATTTCCCCTCAAAAGGGTTGAGAATTGAAAGTAGGCCGAAAATAGGGAAAACTCTCTTATTCCATTCGAATTTTGCCCTTGTGATTTTGTCGATGCTGGGAAACGCGAATAAAATGGGTCTTTTAAAATGCCCATGTCAGGGCGATGCATAGTACAGTAGTGCGCTTTTCCGTGCGGGTGCCTTCATATTGGGGAAGAAGTGACACACAGCCGCCTTACAATGAAGTGCACCATCCCTATGGGGTAAATACCCACTTGGTAGACTCTCATGGTTATCTTTTTTTTTTTCTTCTTTTTCTTATTTTTACTCTGATCGGTAAGGTAATTTTAGAGAATTACTTAAACGTTCATAAAAATGTTCGTTGTTTTACGCAACTGAGGTGATGGATAGGAGGGGAATAATTTGAAATGGGGCAGACGATAAAGTATGGGAGTTAGTCATTTGAAAGGGTGAATCAGACACTTCGTTTTGGAAATAGTTTTTTTAACAATTGGGACGTTTTTTTCCTCTTTTTTGCTAACGATTGGTCTGTTTCTTCCTCCGAACGTTAAAGAATAGAGAAGGAAAAAAAAAGAAAAATAAGTGGACCACGTGAAACAGTACAGGCGAGTAAAGATAATTTGCGCCATTTGGCAATGAACTCCAGTGTGGAAGCGATAAGAATAACTTAGCTAGAAGTGGGCTACCTCCAAATGATACACAGAGGAGGGAAAAAAGGGAAAGTTACACAAGTTGGTGTTGTAGAAACGGCGTACACCTTATGTGTGCGTTTGAAATGGTCGCCTCTTTTTTTCTTTTTATGCGCGGGGTGGGTATCCTCTCAGAATCGGCAGTGTACATTTTTATGTTTCTTCTCTGGCTCACATTTGGATGAGAAGCTAAGAAGGGGGAGGGGAACAGGGCTGCCCCTGGACAGGTCAGCCAATTTCCCGTTCAAAAAAGAAAGGAAAAAAAAAACATACAATAAATTTGCACTGCTTTAATGGGGCGTATACGTCAGATTTTCTTTGCCTTTGAGAAGAGCTGCACTAGTGCATTGTCACTTCAGCCCAATCCATTGCATATTTGCAGAAGAGACGAAGTGAGAAATGGGAAAGTTGGTACGCACTTCCCATATTATGTACTGGGGGAAGGGGGGGGGTGGAACTTTTCTTTAAAAATTGTTATCCAAATGGGGAAGTGGACATGCTGAGGTAAATAAAATGTAGCGATTAAGCCAAAAAAAAATGGAACAAATTCCATAGCACATGGAAAATATGTGTCCCCGTTGTGATTTCCCATTTGGCTATTCCTACATCCAGTGAGTAGCTAACTTTCTTCATTTGGGTCCCCCCGAAATGGGGAAGCAAAGTTGGAGGACATGCCCGTTTTATTGTAACCTTACTATTCTATCACTTATCATTTATCATAGATCATTTATCACTCATCATTTTTGTGTTTTTTTTTTCTTTCCTTTGTAACGTCCCGCCGTTGCGGGTGCATCGCGTCCGCGTACTTATGTATAGGAATTCATTTTTTGGCATTCACCCCCCCTTTTTCTCGCTTCATCGTATTTTTTTTAAGAACGATAAAATTATCGATGAGTGCACAAATGAGAAGATAAAATTGGAAAAGGGAAAGGATCTGCCTCAGAGAGCTATCGTAATTAAGAAAGAAAAAAAAAAAAAAAAAAAAACGTAGCTTCCATTTCTACGGATGGGAAAAAAGTGTCTTCACTTGTATCACCCTTAAGTGTGTAGAGAGAGAAAAAAAAAATCCCTCTTTGACGTTGTACTTAGCTCTATATCTTTGTCTCTAGGGACCTCGGTAGGCAAGCAAATTAGCACTCTGGCGACACGGAAGAGAGGATAAAAAAAAAAAAAAAAAAAAAAAAAAAAAAAAAAAAAAAAGACCGTTACCTATGCACTTAGATGCGGTAGTGCCTGAGCCTTCTTTCTCCATCACTCTAGTTATCCATTTGAATGTCGTTCCTTTCGCCGACCTGTTTTTTGTTTTTTTTTTCTTCTACCATCTCATTTGGCTAATGCATGCTATCGGGTCGCGCGGGTGGCTTTACCTATAACTAAATAAATGAGTAGATAAATAAAAAAATATATATATATGCATATATATAGTGTGTGCGTTTAGGTGGGTGCGACATTTTTTATATATAAGTTCGTCCTTCAATGAGTGGTGAAGCTTAGGAGGTCGCCTGTGGCTACCTCCCAAAGTGCACATCTGTCTTTGCGTGATCCGATAGTGATACGCAGCTATGTCATTTGGACTTAGAGGAAATGAAGAACGTCTAGAGTTCGCTGTAGGGATCGTTTTTTTCCCACGAGGGAATTTTTTTTTTTTTTCACAAACAGCCATCAAGATGCATCATATGTTTGCCTGTATATATGTGCGCGTAAAGCATATGTGTACTTTTTTTTTTTTTTTATTTATGATTTTTTTTTCTTTCCAAGCTTTTGCTTCTGCTTTTGTTTTTCTTCTTTTTATCCTCATGGCATTAAACATTTTCTAATTAGGTGTATTTCTTCATTTCTTCCCTTCATCATTTCTTCCCATCCTCACTTCTTCCCTTCTTCACTTCTCCATTTCGTCACTTCACATTTAGAAGAAGAAAAGAAGAAACAAAATAAACTACTTGCATGCAATATAGAGAATCCCTTTGGGTAATTAAATACTGGCCACAGAGAGTTCAATCGCGTTTTCACCATTTCCTGCTTGCGCTGATTCGTTATTCCCTCCACAGCTTGTTAAGAGGTACAAAGGAGTGTTCAGTTGAGTCTGCAGTTGAGTCTTCAGTGAAACTTGCAGTGCAGTTCGATGCGCATTTCCCGTTTTAGTTTTCGCGTCAGTGTGTTTGGAGTGGCGGGCCCCAGGCGGGAACACACACTTCGCAGGGCCGCCGGGCCGATGGGGGTTGGGCGACCTTCACGCCATTGTATTTTGTGAGAGAACCCGTTTGTGCGAGTTCCTTTGTCCCCAGTGCTTCTGCGCGTGGGCTCACTGGTCCGTGTAGCCTTGCCGGACTCACGTGGGGGTGTAGAAGGGGGCGTGCCCCCTCTAGGGTGTTCACCCTAATGGAAGCCTTCCTCCATTTCCTTCACCGCACACCATCCTGATGTGCTACCCGTTTCATTTTCCATCCCCCCCATGCAGTTAACAGATTCTAAAAATGAGAGAAGTCATTAGCATTCACGTAGGTCAGGCTGGTATTCAGATTGGAAATGCCTGCTGGTAATGGAATGACAAAGAAAAAAAAAAAAAGAAAAAAAATACCATTCGTGATGGTTGCCGCGTCCTTCCCGATGAGCGGTTGCCTGATCGAGTGGCGGCCTCCTACACAACATTGCGCAGCGTCGCCCGTCTACTCATGTACACGCGCGTAAGAATACATGCTTCCGCACGCTTACGCGCTCTTACACACGGACGTAAATACTGCCGTGGCGGGACACCACTATAGGGAGCTTTTCTGCTTGGAGCATGGAATTCAGCCCGATGGCCAAATGCCCAGCGACCAGGTCGTCGCCGGGGGAGACGATGCGTTTAACACTTTCTTCTCGGAGACTGGCGCGGGCAAGCACGTAAGTGGAGGGAACTGTTTGCGGGGAGCAGCTTCGCGAGAGTGAAAAAGGCTTATACCTCCTCGCGTGTCCTTTTTACCGCTTTTCTGCGTCTCCATCTGCCACTCCTTCGCATCCCCCCCTTTGCCAGGTACCAAGATGTGTGTTCGTGGACTTAGAACCCACGGTGGTAGACGAAGTGCGAACGGGCACCTACCGTCAGCTGTTTCACCCAGAACAGTTAATATCAGGCAAGGAAGATGCAGCAAACAATTTCGCAAGAGGGCACTACACCATAGGGAAGGAGATTGTAGACATCTGTCTGGACCGAGTGCGCAAGTTGGCCGATAACTGCACAGGGCTGCAGGGTTTTCTGATGTTTAATGCAGTGGGTGGAGGAACAGGAAGTGGTCTGGGATGTCTTCTATTGGAAAGGCTAGCCATAGATTACGGAAAGAAATCGAAGTTAAATTTCTGTTCTTGGCCCTCTCCCCAAGTGTCCACAGCTGTAGTGGAGCCATACAACTCGGTTTTATCTACTCACTCTCTACTAGAACACACAGATGTAGCGATCATGTTAGATAATGAAGCTATATACGATATATGCAAGAAGAATCTTGACATAGAGAGGCCGACCTATACAAACCTAAACAGACTAATAGCCCAGGTCATTTCGTCCTTAACGGCTTCTCTACGATTTGATGGTGCCCTCAATGTGGACGTTACGGAGTTTCAGACAAACTTAGTGCCCTACCCACGTATCCACTTTATGTTATCGTCCTACGCCCCCATCATTAGTGCAGAGAAGGCATACCACGAGCAGCTCTCTGTGTCTGAAATTACTAACTCTGCATTCGAGCCTGCTTCTATGATGGCGAAGTGTGACCCTCGTCATGGAAAATACATGGCATGCTGCTTAATGTACAGAGGGGACGTCGTTCCAAAGGATGTGAACGCTGCCGTCGCGACCATTAAAACAAAGAGGTCCATTCAGTTTGTTGACTGGTGCCCAACAGGATTCAAGTGTGGTATTAACTACCAGCCACCTACTGTTGTCCCTGGGGGAGATTTAGCCAAAGTGATGAGAGCTGTCTGCATGATAAGTAACTCCACCGCTATTGCTGAAGTGTTCTCTAGAATGGACCAGAAATTTGACCTCATGTATGCCAAGAGAGCGTTTGTCCACTGGTATGTTGGAGAAGGTATGGAGGAGGGAGAGTTTAGTGAAGCCAGGGAGGACTTAGCCGCCTTGGAAAAAGACTACGAAGAGGTCGGCATCGAGACCAACGAAGGTGAAGGGGAAGATGAAGGCTACGAATGAGCTGTGCACTTCAAGTGTTTAGAAGCATGAGCAGAGGGGTGGCTCAAAAAAGAGAAAAAAAAAA
>NW_008481858.1:89496-103274 GCF_000524495.1 Plasmodium inui San Antonio 1 | reverse complement strand
AAAAAAAAAAAAAAAAAAAGAACAAAAAAAAAATACTCGTTCGCTCCACAGAGTGCTCCGTGCTTGCTGATTTGCACGCCTTTACATGAAGGTGTAGCAGCGCAGGGGTGTAGCGGCGCAGTGTCGCGGCACAGGGGTGTTTTTTTTATTTTTTTTTAACGCACTATTATTTTTTATGCCCTCCATTGAGCGGTGAACAAATCAGCAGAGAAATGTGCCCTACATGATGGATGCCTGCAATATGTGGATATTTATATTTCGATGCACAGCCGTGTGTGATGATGTCCCTTGGCGCCGCCAACAAGCGGAAGGCTGGATAAGACAAATGCCAACTGATACCGTGCAGTTATATCCCCCTGCGCGCACCCAATGAAAACAACCCCATTTAGCAAAAACACAGTGGCAAACTCAAATGATCATTTTACACTTTTACATTTTTTTACAAAAAGGCGCATTAAACAGGGAGGAGTAGTGGAAGGATTGCCAAAGCTATCGGTGTAGGTGCGCGATGGGAGGAGGAGGGAGCGAGGGAAAAAGATTGGATGGGCATCTCAGTTCGACACTTCGCAAAATGAAGATGGCGTGCTTGATTTGCTTCCGCCCCCCCGCTGCGCTCAGCTCCATTTGGTCCGCCTCTTCCCTGTGACTGGGTCAGAAATTGCTTTAATCAGGATGCGCAGGTTCATTTCGAAATTGCCGTTCACACAAGTGAGAAACAGGAACGTCATTTGGCTATGATTAGTTTTTTTCTTTTCTATTCCTTTGACGCCCTTGGCGAACTGTTTGTAGAGAGTACACAACTGGGGTTCCTTTCCCACAAGGACGGAGTCTATTTTTTGTAACCTACACGGGCTATGCCACCAATTTGGGGAGCGGCCCCCGTTGAGGCGTTGCAACTACGCAAAGATTGGTCATTTATTTCTCGTCTTCTTTTTTCCCCCTCTTTTTTTCTCTCCTCTTCTTCTGATCTCTTCAGGTAAAAATGTCTCTTTTTTTTGGCAACCTTTTTCAAGAGAAAAAAGAAAAAAGAAGGGAACGTCTGTTTGCCACCCAATGTGCCTCGTCCTATTGTTTTATGTCAAAATGGGGATAAGATAAATATATATACAGTGCCGCTTTTATGGAGGAATCCCACGACCGTCACGAAAGGAAAAGAAAAAATTGTTCCCCTTAATTATCTACACAACTGAGCATGTCATATTGACGAAATTTCTATTAAAAAAAAATATAGCGCTCTTTCTGGCGCATGGATGAAGAGGGGGAATCTCATATTCGCGATTGCAAGAAGGTTGAACAAGTGGAAAAAAACAGAGGATACTCCCCGCCTTTTTCCTTTGCGGATGGATAATCTTCTTTGCGCGAAAAAAGATGCCGTAATGAGAAATGTACTGAGCGTGCGGCATATACGGGCGACGACCCTCTCCTCGTGTCATGCCCACGTTGTGGAGTGTTGTAAGGGGTTCTCAGAAATAAAATTCCCATTGGGGGGACAAGGCACACTCTTAACTATGCGTAATAGCACCGTATACCTTAGGCTTCTTTATGTATGCCACTCATCTATACAGCGCAGTGGAGAGGCAACATGTGACATACACATGGATAAGGGGAGGGAAAGAGGAAAAGGTTGATGGTTTCGTGGTTTGCGTACTTTAAAGGGGAAAAAAAAATGAAAAGGGGGGTAAAAAAATCCCTCTCCGCAGGTGAGATAAACGGTATGTTGTATGCCCGCTTGAAACGAAAAGTACGCCATAAGGGGTGCGCCACCCACAAGTAAAAGAGTGAAAAACGAAGAAGGAGGAAAGCAATAATCAACACGTAATAAAATACGCACTCGCTTCACCACATTGCTTAGCAGTGTTACGCCTGATGCGTAGCATTACTGTGGTTGGCCTTTTTTTCCCACCCGGTGTGGTACCCCACAAGGCCTAACTGTGACTGGCGTTGCTGTTTGCACTAGCGGTGCGGTCGTCATATATTCCTCAACAAAAAAAGGGAAAAAAAAGAAGATGGTGGTTAACGCACTGGGGATGAACTTTCCGCATGAGAAGAAAGGGGAGGGAAGAAAAAAAATAATAAATAACCATCGCACAGTGGGCGGATATATATATTATGTATTCCTCCAGCGACACCTCCGAACCGCCATATCCGAAGGGGTAAACGAAACGCGCTTGAGTAGGTTTTATTGCCAGTGGGGCACAATACTGCGTTCTCTCCTCGACGAGCCATTCGAAGGCAGTATGAAGAAAGAAAAATTGCACGAGGGTAAGCAAAAAAATATTACAGTTACATGCTCTGTTTCTGTTTCTTTTTTTTTTCTTTTATCAAAAGTGTTTAGAAACATCTACAAAAATAAATTGCCATCATATGCGTGAAAGTAAATTGTACATTTTGCGACAATAGAAGGAAAACGGAAAAAGGAGGCCCACTCACTTTTACTGCTGTTTCGCAAGGCATCCGTTACTGTTTGTTCCCCCCCTTCGCGCATACCTCCTAGAAGTGGCATATAAAATCATATATGTATGTATATGTAGTATATGAGTGCAAAATTGTACGCTAAGAGAAAAGAGGAAGAATCTGCCAAACAGTGGAAGATACCGCAGCGGGTATTATTTTAATCTCCCCGAGGGAGTAACGTACGGAAATCTCTTTTGCATTCGATTGAGTAAAAATGGTAACGTGAAAAATAAAATATAATTGAACTGCTCCGATTTTTATGAGCCCCTCCCTACGCCTTCGCCATGCGGCAGTGTAGGTGTGGGGTGCCTGTGTGAGAGTACCAACACGCCGTTTGAGTGTACCGTGCAGTCACACGAATGCGTTTTTATTTTATTTGGTGTTTTCCCTGTGCACGTCACGTAGCCCAAAAGGGGAAGCGGTAAAAGAGAGGGAGCTGCTGGGTGCACAGGGATCAGTAGTATCTTCGGTTGCTCCTCCCTCCCCGGTGGTGATTAAGGAAAACAGCATGTTTGCGCATCGCCCGTTCCATTTATTGCGCATGCCCCCTATCCTCATTTGGCTGTCCTCCTCCCCCTATTTTGCTCCCCTGCAGGCGGAAGAATCCACAGTAGATATAGGAGTAGTGAACAAGAGGCTACTCGAACCAGTCCCTTTTGTAAGGACCAACAACTGCATCAAGGATGTGGACGCCGAGTTGTTCATTAAGGCATATGCGAGTTACTTAAAACTGCACAACAAAATAACCTTCCCCAAATGGTGTAACTTCGTGAAGACGGGAAAGGGGAGAAAGTTAGCCCCCTTAAATGAGGACTGGTATTTTGTAAAGGCGTCAAGCATCTTGAGGAAGTTGTACCTTAGTCCAGATATCGGAGTTGGCTACCTCAGAAGGCATTACAGTTACAAGCAGAGAAGAGGTGTCGCCCCTAACCATACCAGTTTAGCTAGCGGGAAGGTTTTAAGGTCAATTTTGCAGCAGCTAGAAAATCTCGGGTATGTAGAGCAGAACCCGAAGAAGAAGGGAAGGAGACTCACGACGAAGGGGGAAAATGCCATCAACAATTTTGCCAGGTACATTAACAAGAAGGTATACAAATTGGAGAAGGAGTGATGGCGAGAGAGGCAGAGCAAGGGAAGTGTGCACTGCCGTGAGATGGTCACACAGTACTGTGCAGATAGAAGAGGTACAACACGGAGCATCGCGTGGAACTTGCAATAGGTGTGTGCACTGGTGCGTGATAGAAGAAAACACCCGCGTTGCTGCATCGGTGGGTGAGTAAGCCCCTAGCCCTGGATGATCACAATTATGAGTGAGATGGATTTTTCTTTTTTTTTTCTTCTCTTTTTCCTTTCTTTTTTCACCCCCTTGTGAATTCCCTACGTATGTGTCTTATTCCCCTTTCTTAACACTTCAATGTTGTGGCACCTTATCCTACTTACACAACTTCACGTCGATTGCGAAGAGGGTACGGTAACATGCGGGGAGGGAACCCCAGCCGTGCGACGTTGACAGTGATCACTGCATCGCTAACTTTATGCGTTAAGTTTTTTAAAAATTGCGGGGGCGCTGGGATGCGCGGCAAAAAGGGGCGTATTTAACTTAGCAAATGAGTAAAAAATGGTAAAATTGCCTGACGAGTCAGGCGAAAAAAAAAAAAAAAAGAAACGAACAGACGAACAAACAAATGAACAGACAGACAAACAGGTAGACTTCCTTCTTCCCCCAAAGTTCACTTCACATTTTGATGACAGAAAAACCGCTTGTGTGAAATACGCACGGCGGCATGGCGTCGCTGTCCAGGGCCACCTCTCCTCATGGAGTTAAATTGTTTCAAGGAAGGTGAAGAGAGACGCACAAAATTGTACTTCACTTCTTTTCGGAGGAAGAGTCCCATTGGGTGGCCTCCATAAAGGTACAAATAAAACACACAGTGTGGTTTCCTTCCCGCTTCGACTTTCCTTTTTGTTGTTTCGTCTTTTTAAAGGCGTGGCCCATGGGGTGGGTGAACCGCGCCGTTGTCCAATACGTTGCTATCGACTAGCGAACTGCAGAGAAGGCTCCTTTTTCACGTCAACAAAATTTTGTCCCCCGCCTCTGGCTTTTGTTCAATTTGTCCTTACTGACCCCTATTGGTATGTGTTTCCGTTTGGGCGGACTGTGGATATGTTGCGCGGGAAGGAAGCAGTGTTCGCAAAAGAAAGGAAAATATATATATATAATGTGACCCCTTTTGTGAGCGAAATGGGAAGATAACTTGACGAACACCCTGACCCTCGCGAGCTTGGCGCAACTGTAGTTTGGCTTCCCCCCCCTCGTAGTTCCTTCCGCGGGAAAACGAATGTATACAACGTTTCGCGGGACTGAGTGGTTAGCGTGCCCGAAGGTGGAATCCCTCCTCCGTGCATTTGCCAAAGGTATTTTTTTTTTCTTTTAAACGCACGTATAGGAGTAATATATGACGCAGATTTCCTGATGCAGAAAGGTGAAGAAAAAGGAGCCCCGTTTTGGGAAGCAATTTTCAACCCTTGACAGTCACCCCCATGTATCGCGAAATCGATATGAACACCCCACGGCCCATAGCAGTAGCCATATGCAAAGGTAGCGGCAGCATCACATGCGTAAGAGACTACACAAGGGGTGAAGTACGAGCAATTGTTAGGTGATTGTTACTCAGGTATTTCCCTTCTGCTGACGCTACTTATTTGAAGTTACCTGCTTGTTTATGCGGGAGGAAGGGGATAAGCAGGGGGAGCATCCATCACCCGAGTGATATGTTATTTGTTCGAATGGGCATCTTAGGGTAACCCCATTCTGGGAGGTTATTATCTGAGAAGGTCACTACTTCGTTCCTTCGTCCGTTCGTTTGTTTCTTCTTTTTTTTTTTTTTTTTTTTGGCGAAGGAAGGCATATACAATGGCATACTCTTAGTACACTGTCGTGGGAGTGTAGCCTATATACTCAGATGGTACAGATTTGTTCCTCTCCCCGAGGCGTCAGTTTTTTATTCTCTGCGAATTGGGGAAGAAATCTCTCCCCGTCGTTTAAGTGACACCACTGCTGCGAAGGAGCGGCCACCATTTAAGGGGAGACCATACCGTTGTAACAACAGCGCCCCCTTTATTACACCATGGCGGAGGAGTATGAGAAATACAAGCGGTTTGAGTACCGCATGAATTCGAATCTAGTGCTGCAGAGGGAGGGCCCTATTCCTAACTTTAATGAGCCCACGGGGGAGAGTGAAAGTCTGGCTGGGAAACTGAAGCATAAGATGGGGGATAAGGTAGAATACACGAAGCCAACTAGGCAGAGCAGGAGAAGGGATGAACCATTTAGGAGAAGCGTAAAGAGGAAGGATCCCCTATTCGATGGGAATAGGAAAAAAATCAGAAGAGGAGGAACCAGTGGAAGCATCAAAGAGACAAGCGTATTGAGCATTAACCTTCAGGACATATTTATGTACAAACCAAGCACGAAATACACGGAGAAAATGTTTTCCAATGTGATGGGTGCAGTTAGAACCATCATTGGAGATCAAACGGGGGACATCATTAACAGTGCTTGTAATGAAATACTCCTCATTCTTAAGAACGAGAAATTAAGCAATGAGGAGAAAAAGAAACAAGTAGAAGGTGCACTTGAAGTAACTTCCATGAGTGATGAGCAGTTTCTCCAGTTAGACAATTTTGCCAGGGAGATTTATGATTTTAACAGGAAGGAGATTCTGGAGGAGGTAGACGAGGAAGAAGGGGTTGCTGTCGTGTTTGAGGAAGACGATGAGTATTTCGACTATCGGAGCAGCAGGAAGGGGCGGGACAGCTCGAAGAATCAGGAGGATATGGCAAGCACGAACGAGTTGAGTGATGACTACAGGTATGGCCAGGTGGAGGAGGAGGAAGAAGCGGAGGACGAAGAAGAAGAGGAGGAGGAGGAAGAAGCGGAGGAAGACGAAGAGGAGGATGACACAGAGGATGAGTCCAGCCAAGCGGAATACAGGGGTGACTCCTCGGGTGAAGAGAATAGTCGTGAAGACGAAGCGGGAGAGAGAAATGAAGAGCAGGAAGGAGAACCACCCATGGGGAAAAAGAAGAATCGCTCTGGAGGGCAGTCCACCTCATCTAGGAAGGGAAGCACCGCGAAGAAGAGCTCCAAAGGAGGTATGATTATCACCCCAGGTGCTTTCCCTATCAAGAAAAAACAGGAGAAACAAGAGAAGCATCTCAGCCTAAAAAGCATTAAGAAGGATACAGGTGGGAAAAGAAACGAAGCGGAGGATTACGAATTGGACACAAATTCGATAGACGCACATTGGCTGCAAAGAGAACTGAGCAAAGTTTTTACCGACCCTTCTCTCTGTTTGGAGAAAGAGAAGGAAGTCTTGGATGTTCTCGGCATCTACGACATACAAGAGTGTGAGAACAAGCTAGTACACATTCTGAAGTACGATAATTTCAACATGGCAAAATTGCTAATTAAGAATCGATGGAAGGTTTACTACTGCACGCTGCTTGGTCAGGCTCAGACGGAGAAGGAAAAGAAGAAGATCATGGAGGAGATGAGGAAGAGCGAGGAGGGGGAGGAGATTCTGGAGGAGCTCTCGAATTTTAAGGCCATGAAGAGGAACAAGCAGAGCGAGTTCGCCAAAACGATGCGGAGGGAGGCGGACAACTTGTTCAGCAAGAGAAGGTATGGGAGCGGCGGGGTGGAGGAGGCCACGGAGGAGGCTCACCAGGGGGGCAGGTTCATCCACGAGGGGGAGGAGGAAGAAGCTGAGCAGTCGGATGAAGCGGAGGAGACGGACGAGGCGGAAGAGGAGGACTTGGACGATGTGGACCCCCCTTCGAAGAGTGCCAAGGAGGTTGCGAAACCAACTATGCAGAGGAAGCAGCTAAGCGTGAAGGTGGGAGGGAAGGGAAGAGGGGAGGCCAGCAAAGGGGAGCGCAGCAAAGGACAGCGCCACGTCCTGCCCCCGCACGACAGCCACCACCATGACGATGAGGAAGCAATGGAACACTTCAAAGCCAAGTATGTTGACCTAGAAAAGATGGACGTCAGGCAGAAGGGAGCCGATTTCTTTAACAGAGAAGTCGTTTTGCCAGTGGATAGCACCCGAGTGGAGAAAAAAGATTACGATGAGATTATCATTTCAAGTTCAAGGAATAGAAGCAGCGGTGGGAAGGGGTCTCTCGGAAATGAGAAGGCAAGGGGGAGGGAGAATTACTTCACTAACCCGGAAGAGATAAATCTCGTGAGCGTGTCGGAGCTACCAGAGTGGGCACAGGAAGTATTCACCTGTGTAGGGATTAGCAAACTGAACGCGATACAATCTAAGGTTCACCAAGTGGCTCTCAACAGATACGATGAGAATATGCTCATATGTGCCCCAACCGGTTCAGGAAAGACCAATATTGCCTTGTTGTGCATGTTAAATGTGATCGGAAGCTATAGGTTACGGAGTGGGAACATCGACAAGAAGGGCTTTAAGATTATTTATATATCTCCTATGAAGGCCCTGGTGAATGAGCAGGTGCAGTCATTCTCCCTCAGACTGAAGTGTCTGAATATGAAGGTTAGCGAACTAACAGGAGACGTGAATCTAAGCAGCAAGGAGATTGATGAGAGCCAGGTGATTGTTATGACCCCCGAGAAGTTCGAGGTGATAAGTCGGAAGTGGAATGAGAAGATCCTGCTGCAGAAGATAAAGCTGATCATTTTTGATGAGATTCACCTGCTGAACGAGGCCCGTGGGAACGTCCTGGAAAGCATCATCAGTCGGGTGAACCGTTACGTGGACAACACGCTGGTGTACGACGGGGGGGTGGTGGCCGGTGTGGAGGCGGAAGGAGCGTCAAGGGTGGTGCCTCCTAGCGTGCCACCTACCATACCGCCCCACGCGCATGCCGCCATGCAAAACGACCTAACCATGCGCAGGAAGAAGATCCGGCTGGTGGGTCTCTCCGCCACGCTGCCGAACTATGAAGATGTGGGGCTGTTCCTGCGGGCGGATCTCCGCACAGGGGTGTTCTACTTTGATTACTCCTTCCGACCGGTACAGTTGGAGCAGCACTACATCGGTATTAAGGAGAAGAAGGGGATTAAGAAGTATGCCCTGATGAATGAACTCACGTACGAGAAGGTCTTGGAAGAGGCTGGAAAAAATCAAATCCTGATCTTTGTGCACAGCAGGAAGGAGACCTACCGAACGGCGAAGATGCTGATCGAGAAATCGCTAAAAAGTGATAACCTGAATAGGTTCCTGATGGGGAAAAAGATATCAAGTGAGATTCTCTTGTCCGAGAAGGAAGCTATCGTGAATGAGGAGCTGAAGGAGATCCTCTCCTTCGGGTTCGGTATTCATCACGCAGGGATGAAGAGAACCGATCGGAAGTTAGTGGAGGATTTATTCTCCGACAGGCATCTGCAAGTGCTGGTATCAACGAGTACCCTCGCGTGGGGAATAAACCTTCCCGCGCATACCGTCATCATTAAAGGGACCAGTGTGTATAATATCAGCGTCGGCGATTTCGACGAATTGTCTCCAATGGATATCCTTCAGATGGTAGGAAGGTCAGGAAGACCACAATACGATAAAAGTGGGAAAGCAGTGATCATAACGGATCATCGAAATTTGCAGCTTTATCTCTCATTGAATAATGAGCAACTCTGCATTGAATCGACCCTCATGAGGAACATAGTCAACGTGGTGAACGCGGAGATCGTGCTGAGAAACATCCAAAACTTTAAAGAAGCAGTGAACTGGTTCCGCTATACGTATCTGTACATCAGGATGATGAAAAATCCCAGGCTGTATGGAGTGGTCGGGAGGAATGAGAAGATGGACTCCTCTGAAGAAGGGAAAGAGAAGCATGTCTCTGATTTGTTCATGCAGAAGTTGAATAAAAGAATATACAATATCATCTACTCCGCGTTCGTAACATTGGAGAAGTATGACTTGGTCAAATACAACAAGAAGTTAAACACGGTTAGTAGTACGTATGTTGGTAAAATCAGCAGCTACTACTACGTGGATTACCGCTCTATCGATCTGTACAATAAGAAGCTAAATAAGCACACAAACGAGACGGAGATGCTGAAAATCTTCGGAATGAGTGACGAATTTAAGCACCTTTTTGTGAGGGAAGAAGAGAAAGTAGAGTTATCTATAATCATGGAAAAGCTACCAATCCCATTGAAAGAATCGATAAATATCCCCTACACAAAGATCAATATACTTTTGCAGTTATATCTATCTAATGTGACACTAAGTGGGTATATCATTAACGCAGATTTGATTTATATACAGCAGAATGCGTTGAGGATTTTTAGAGCCTTTTTCGAAATATCGTTGAAAAAGAACTCATACCATTTAACCGCGCTGACTTTGAAGTTTTGCAAAATGGTAGAGAGGAAGATGTGGGCGACTATGTCTCCTTTGAGACAGTTTGGTCTCCTTAGCAATGAGCTCATCCGAATTATAGAGAAAAAGAATATCACCTTTAGGAACTACCTAAATATGAGTCTCAATGAATACATAACCATATTTAAAAATAAGAAGATTGCGAAGAATGTATACAAGTTGGTTCATCACTTTCCTAAGATTGAATTGAATGCATATATCCAGCCGATCAATCACAGGATGCTGAAGGTGGAACTGAACGTTAGTCCCGATTTTATTTACAATCCTAAGTATCACGGTCACTTCATGCTGTTTTGGGTATTCGTCTTTGACATTTCCAGTGAGAGCATGCTGCATTACGATCTGTTTAGTTTGAAGCGGGGTGGTGTCGCTACCTCCGCTAATATCAGCTCTGTAAACGCATCCGGTCAGTCGTACCAAGAAGGGGACCACTCCGCGGACTCGCTGGACGATCATCTGCTGACCTTCTTCGTACCGATAAATGAGAATCCCTTCTACATCGTAAAGGTGGTCTCAGACAAATGGCTGGAATGCGAGAGTACGATTAATCTGTATCTGAAGGATGTCATCTTACCGTCCAAGATTTCCTTCTCCACGCCGCTCCTCGATCTACAGGCTCTCCCAGTGAATTCCCTCAAATTTGACGAGGCGAAGCGATTTTTCCACTCTCGAAATGTGACCCATTTTAACCCCATCAACACGCAGATATTCCCATCGGTGTACGAAATGGGTGGCAATGTCATCATCTGTAGTTCCCCTGGTAGGTACTACCTAACCGCAGCTGAGTTGGCCATCCTTAAGATGATCCGATCGGTAAAGCAGTTGGAATCCTTCATTAGGAGGTACCTAAAAAGGGAAGACGATCTGTACAAAGTTATTCGCGATAGGAACATTGCCAGTGTGGCATATAACAATCCGGTTGATTTTATCAAAGTGGTGTATGTCGCCCCTTTGGAAGAAATCGTCTCCAAGACGTTTGAAAATTGGACCCCTTTTGCGGCCTCGTTCGGAATGAAGATGGCAACACTGACTGGAGATGTGCAAATCGACACAAAGATTCTGCAAAAGAGTAATATCATTCTTTGCACCCCAGATAGGTATAACAATTTGTCGAAAAAGTGGAGAAGGAAAAAAATCCTGCAGTCAATCAATCTCTACATTTTTGATCATATGGAACTGCTAGACACATCACAGGGGGCCATCATGGAGGTCGTCATCAGTCGCGTGAGATACATAGCGACTCAGTTGCAGTTGGGGAAGTCTCAGCGGGGGAAGAAAGGCAACAGAGGTTCTGCCTCTTCAGAGGGGAAGCCGAGGCTGCCTCCCTTCTTTGAGCTCAACTTGGCCGAGGATAGGACGAAGGAGCGGGAACAACGTGATAGCGAAGGGAAGGAGGCACAACAGTCCGGTGCGAAACAGTCCGATGCGGCCCACTACCTCAACCAGATGCAGCATCTAAACATGGACGATATTTACGAGAACATTGGGGTGAATCGAATTGTGTGTCTGTCGAGCTGCTCCATCAATAACTGCAAAGATGTCGGAGAGTGGGTCGGGTGTAAGAAGGGGGACTATTTCAATTTCCTGTCGAGTGTGCGGAGCATCCCCATCGAAATTTACCTGCACGCGGTCAGCATTATGAACAAGCAGAATAGGTATCTCTCGATGCAGAGGCAGGTGTACCAGACGGTGAGGAAGTTGAGGAAGAAGAATGCCATCATCTTCGTGACGGAGGATAAGATGTGCAAGACGTTGGCACTCGATTTGGTTCTCTCTGCGTGTAACGATGAGTTTGCCTTTTTCTCCAGCTTGGGAGGGACTACCGGGGAGGACCCTCTTCAATGCCAGCTCGGAGACCATCTCCACGATAGAATGCTCGTGGAGCTACTAAAACAAGGAGTGGGCTACCTCCACCGAAACATGAGCGAGATGGAGAGGAAGCTAGTGGAGGCCCTCTTCGACAAAAAGGCGATACAGTTACTCATCGTAGCGCACGACTACGTATACAGGTTAAACGTCTATGCCAATGTAGTCATCCTGCTGGACACTATAATTACCCACTTCGATGGAAGGGAAGAAGATTATTCCATTCAGAGCGTACTACAGATGCTGAGCTATGCCGGTCGGGAAGGAGAAGACATAAAATCGTTTGTCTACATATATACCTACATCACGAAGAAGGAGTATTACAAGAATTTTATTTACGAGCCGCTAACCGTAGAATCAAACATAGAAGACTATATGCCAAACTTTCTAAACAACGAGATTGTGATGAGTACGATAGAGAGCTACCAGGATGCGATTGACTGGATCACGTGGTCTTTCTTCTACAGGAGGATTAGGAAGAACCCTAATTATTATGGCTTGAAGGGGGTGTCTAATGAGCATATATCGGACTACCTCTCGGAGCTGATTGAGAGCAACATTGAGCTACTCTCCTTCGCGAACTGCGTGGCGATCGAGTTGGGCGAGGATTCGAAGCAGGAGAGGAAGGCACGCAATGGGGTCGGGAGCAGCGGCGTGGACGGCGCGAGCAGCGGCTCTGTTTCCATCAAACCGTGCAACCTCGGCATCATCGCGTCTTATTACAATCTGGACTATCACGTAATTCACTTCTTCAACCAGTACGTCCTATCCCTCAAGGGATTGAAGAAAAACAGAATAATGGAGATCGTCTGCCTTTCCAGCGACATGTCCCAGGTGGTAAAAATCAGTAACCACGATGTGATGCTCTGTGTGAAGATTGCCCAAACGTGCAATATGAAGGTTACCTCTGAGTTTTTAAAGCTCTCTATAAGTAGTGAATCAATTACGGGGAAAAATGGCCCCCTCCAGGGAGATGCTCAAGATGGACCAACAAATCACCTGAACAAGTTAGGCGAAAATGACAAAAAAGAGAAATACATAAATTTGGTAAATTTTATTTCCAATCCGATGTATTTTACCCCCCATTTGAAAGCACTCATCATTCTTCATGCACACATAAATCGCTATTCCATTCCCATGAACTACGTTGAAGAAACGAAAAGAGTCCTTCAGAAAACATTTAAGCTAATTAATGCACTGATCGACGTTATTAGCAGTAACAACATTTTAAATTTCTGCCTGTTCGTCATGGAGATATCACAGATGCTAACGCAGAGTATGAGCAGCACAGATGAGTCCAACCTGCTGCAGTTACCCCACTTCGATGAACCGTTAATTAGGAAGGCAAACGAGTTAGAGATCGCCGATGTGTATGACCTGATCAATGCGGAGGATGAACAAAGGGAGGAGCTTCTCATCCGGTTGAGTGACAAGGAGAAAAGTGAAATTGCTAATGTCTGCAACATTTTCCCTGTCATCGAGGTGCACTACGATATTGATTTGGAGAAAAAATACAAAGTAAACGAAATTGCTACTCTCAGTTTGACTATCGAACGTGACTTGGTGCAGGACGACCCGGACTCGACGGCCAACTGTTTTGCGCACTCCCTGTATCTCCCCTTCGAGAAGGAGGAACTGTGGTGGGTCGTCATTGGCATTAAGAAAATGAACCTGCTGCTGTCTATAAAGAAGCAGTCGCTGCTCAAGGCCGCTAACAATGTGAAGGTGAGCTTTGAGTTGCCCGACCAGCCCGGCCGCTACGACGTCGTCATCTACATTATAAATGACTGCTACGTGGGGTGCGACCAGGAATACGAGTTTGCGATTGAGGTGACGGCGTCTGCGTAGCAGGAGAAGACGTGACGATTGTGTGGCAGCTGAATAGTCATGGAAGTGTACCCCGTTCACGTGGCGCACTCAGCAGCTTCCATACCCTCCCCGTTTTTTCTTAATTTTCCCAAAGCGTGATGTGTTTTTTTCCCTGCGAATGGGGGGACTACTCTATCCAGTTGGGGAATGAAAAAAAAAAAAAAAAAAAAAAAA
>NW_008481858.1:34440-89316 GCF_000524495.1 Plasmodium inui San Antonio 1 | reverse complement strand
GTTCTTCTTGCTGCACAGATGGGAGGACCCATCTGGGGATTTCTTTTTTTTTTTCTTTTTAATCATGTCGACCTAGTCCCTAACTTCCTCCTCTGTGGAGGGAGCATCGCGTTCCTTTTGTGGTTCTTTCAATTTTACAAAAAAAAAAAAAAAAAAAAAAAAGATGAAGTGGAAGTGGAGATGGAAGCGAAAGTGGGAAGTAGCTCCAAGGTGGGCATGCATATAGAAGTATATGCTCATATGAGGGGACACTTCCACCCCACCCCGCGCAGTGGGGTTCACTCCTGAGTCGAAGCTAGCGCGGGGGTACCGCTTGTGGTACTGCTACTTCTGCTGGCACTACTTCTTCGCTACGGGTTGGCCAGGACTAATCTTTTCGTAAAAGTGCTTGAAGAGCGAGTTGCACTTCTTGTCGTCATTGTGCAGGTGCATGCAGTAAAACAAATTAGCATAGTGGTCATAGAAAAGTTTGGCAAACCTAACGTTGTCGTTGTTATTCGTTGTGCAGTACTTGTACCCTATGACTTTGAACGATTCAGTTAAGACGTCTTTGCATTTTTTGTCTCCTTGGTTGAGTAACAGGTCCACGTCGTATTTGGCATCGTCAGAGATAGTGCTTCCTAGACACATAAAGCGCTTTATTTCGTAGAAGGAATCATTTTGTTTCTGTGTGTGGTACTTTGCTTGGTTGTAGAGGGTGGGCGACTCGGGCGACTGGTGGATGACGTCGCTCAGTTTGGAGTAGTCCGTCGTTAGCGCCATGTGGGGAGGCTGAGAAGCGGTGTTGCGGAGTAGCACTGTATCGGTGAGTTGGACGATTGGACTACAGAATGTGAGGCTTCAGCAGCATCCTGCGCGGGGAATGAGACACATGGCGTGGGCATCGAGACAGGTACCGGGGGTGGCCCTCATATGTCGACACCTAAGTACGCCAGCACGTATAAATATAGACACCACTACGGATGCAGCTACAAATGTATAGATAAGTATATATATAGATACAGATATATGTATATGCATATATGGACCTATCTAACTGCGCTTCAGCACGCGTGTGTGGAGGCATACCTGCGGGTATCTACACGAGGCGAGGGGTCTCCTTGGTACTGTTCGTCGGGAAAGCCAACTGTGCGTCCGCCTCCGGGGGGGGAAATGGAAAATGACTTCTCCTGTACCTCTCGAGTGAGGGCAGCAACTGCATAGGATTTGTCGAAATAGGCTAGGCGCCGATGAAACAAAAAAAAAAGTTAAAAGGAAAGAAAAAAAAAATCGAAAAAAATACAAAGAAGTGGAAAAAAAAAAGAAAGCGTGGAAGGGAGAGAAGAAAAAAAGCTGTTTTTCCCGCAGGGACAGTCATGCGTGCGTGCCGCATCGTGTACGTCAACGCGGCGGAACCATTTCCTGCGTGGCAATGCTTCTATGGCGTGGCCTCTTACCGGAGTTGCGAAAATTTTAGCACCCCCCCCAAAAGGATTGGAAGTGTTCCTGAATTGGCCCCAAATTGTTGCCACCTGTTTTGGTTTTTTCCTGCGTTCCCTGTGTTTCCTGTTTTGCCTGATTTTCCTGTTTTTCCCGCTTTTTTTTTTATTTTTTTTTTCTTCCCCTGGGAGATATCAATTGGAAGGAGCGGATCGCCAAGAGAGCATAACGTCATTATTATAAGCGGCCGAGCTGAGGGCGCAAGGAGGAAGAAGTGAAGAAGCAGAACGAAGAGCAAGAGCGAAGCGGAAGAGGCGAACCTAACAGTTCCGACAGCAAAATCGGGAGGGGATGCATAGATAGAAGCCCCTCAGCTGAGCAGCATAGCTTCTTAGCTCACATTGAAAGATATGTGGATCGTCCCCCACGAAAATTTGCTCGGCTGACTTGCCTGGCCCCCTTGCCCGGTTGACTTGCCATCCATAGTGAGCCACCACCCAGCAATGCTTCCCCACATGAAGAGTTACCAAAAAGGGGAACACGAGGCAACCGTAAAAATAGCAAAAAGAAGCGGTGCTGTTTGTTTTCCCCGTCAATGGTCCAAACCGAGCGAACGGGGCAGATCCCACTGTAGGAAGTTTAAAAGGAACAGCCCCCAGGGAGGGAGAAGATGACCCATTAGAGAATGCCATTTTGACGTACGATCCATTTTATGCGCAGCAAGAGTGAACGTGGCGCGCCCCGGCTGAGTTAGGGTCATAGCTACAGTTATAGCTATAGCTAGAGCATAGGTCACATTTGGCTCCCCGGTGAGTAACGGAAAAGAAACGGATGAATTGCCCTCCCCGGTGAAAGATCTCGAAGCGGTTCAGGAAAGTCGCCCCAAAGGGAGAGACAACCATACAGTGGAGTAGGCAGCCAATTCGGCAGCCAACCGGGCTAATCGGCACCAGCAGCTGCTTCCCCCCTTGAGAGGCATCTCAAAATGGAGAAGGTGGAGAACTACAAAGTGTCGGAGAAGTACGAAATATGTACGAGCTTCGAGAACATCGGAATTGACGAAGGTCTGCTGAGGGGGATCTACGCCTACGGGTTTGAGAAGCCATCGGCTATCCAACAGAGGGGTATCAAACCGATTCTAAGTGGTAGAGACGTCATTCTGCAGAGTCAGAGTGGGACAGGAAAGACTTGTGTCTTTGCCGTGGGGGCGTTAAACTGTGTTAATCGCAATTTGAGCGAAACCCAGGTGATTATCCTATCGCCGACAAGAGAGCTAGCAGAGCAGACACAGAAGGTGTGTCTTGCCCTAGCCGATTACATCCACGTAACGATATACTGTTGCATCGGAGGGAAGAAAATGAGTGACGACATAAAGGCGCTAAACAACGGAGTGCATATCATTAGTGGGACACCAGGAAGGATTTACCACATGCTGAATTTGAGGCACTTAAAGTGCAAGTATATAAAACAGCTAGTTATTGACGAGGCAGACGAGATGCTAAATAAAGGATTCAAGGAGCAGGTATACGACATTTATCGTTTCCTCTCCCCCAACACGCAAATAGTACTTTCCTCAGCCACCCTTCCACAGCAGGTGTTAGAAATAACGAACAAGTTTATGCACCGACCGGTGAAAATATTAGTAAAGAGAGACGAACTGACTTTGGAAGGGATAAAACAGTTCTTTGTGTCGATAGAGAAGGAGCAGTGGAAATATGAGACGCTTGCTGATCTGTATGAAAGCTTAACCATCACGCAGGCGGTTGTTTTTTGTAATACCAAATTGAAGGTAGACTGGCTCACGAAGAAGATGCAGGAGGCGAACTTTACCGTCTGTAAGATGCACGCAGGGATGAGTCAGAGTGAGCGAGATGACATCATGCTAAAATTTCGGCAGTGTAAATTTCGTGTTCTCATATCGACTGATATTTGGGGAAGGGGTCTCGACGTGCAGGAAGTATCCCTTGTTGTTAACTACGATTTGCCTAACTCCCGGGAGAGCTACATTCACCGTATCGGGAGGAGCGGTCGATTTGGAAGGAAGGGGGTCGCCATCAACTTTGTTAAAAATGACGACATAAAGATTCTCAGGGACATCGAGCAGTACTACTCCACGCAGATTGACGAGATGCCTATGAACATCACGGAGCTGCTCTAGTGGGGGGAGCGACGGAAGGGGAAGCCTGGAAGGGTTTAATTTTGGTTGACCTAATTTGGGTCTTGCTTCATTTTGGTTGACCTATCTTTGTTTTTTTTTTTCCTTTTTTTTTTTTTTTAACCCGAATTGTCACCAACTGATTGCCACTGAGGCATTCCGTGTGTCATCAAGCCAATAGGGCGATGTAAACAATTGGGGGGGAAGAAAAAAAGAGCCCCTTTCCCTATTTCCTTTTGCAGATTTTGTGTTCCCCCCTTGGCTTCTTCAGCGGCAAACGAGTCCGCAGTTAGCCCTGCTGGTTGAGGGAAGAAGCATTTCTTCAATAAGACGAAGCATGCGGGGGAAAGGGTCAAATTGGACATGTCCTTACGTTTGGGTTGCCATGTCCTGGTGCAGCAGGCTCATCAGGCCCACCACGTCTACGCCGCTGACCTGCTCACCTGCATATGTGCTTCCACTCATGACATAGGCAAGCGACCAAGGCGGAGGGGAAATTTCCCTGGCGTTTCCTCGTTGTGTGTTCTTTTGTCAAACACACAGTCGGTGAGAGACACGGCCCTGTGGGTGACTTACAAAGGGAAGTCATTTTTGTTTCCTTTTTTTTCCTTTTTTTTTTTCTTCTTTTTTCCTTTTTTTTTCTCTCTTTTTTTCTTTTTTTTTCCTCTTCTTCTTCACATAATGGGGGAAGCCCGTGCATGGAAGGCATTTCAAAACCTGTAGGCATCGTTCCCTTCTTACGCCGCTTCGCTGTGCGCACCGTTGTTTGTTCATCTCCGTGAAAATGTTTTTTTTACCCATGCGGTGAGTTAGATTCATCACGGGTAAGAGAAGCGCGAGGAGAAGCGGTAACAGTAGCGCGGACAGAAGCGGAAACAGCAGCGCTAACGGCACTGTGTAAAATGGCGATGCCAAAGGGGGGATTCCTAACCCTTCTACTTTTCCTACTCTGCGCTGTCCATTGGGATGGGGGATTGCCCCCCCGGGAGAAGGGCTCCCCAACTAGTTGCTCGCAAATGCGTCCAAATGAGTGGGGAAGTTGCACGTGGAAGATATGGCCACACACTTCTGTCCCCCTCTCGAGTAGTAAAAGAAGAAGCAATACCAGCCCCTTCTACGCAGCGGGGAAGGTGCTATATGGGTTGAAGCAGGACAGAGACATTAGTCTGTATGGCCACTTCTGTTACAGTGGGAGTCGGCGGACAAAGGGAGAAAAGGGCGTATTCATTCTGACGAGATCGTATATCCCCAACACGAAGCTCTTAATTTTGAAGCAGACGGAGCAGGAGGTGCATGACTATATGACTGGGCAGGACGGAAAGACATGTTCAGACTTAGAGAGAAAGGCTTTGTTTGTCCACCCCTTTGATAACATCCCCCCGGGGCATTCACAAAATGCTTACTTCGTTTATGAGGAGAATATCGGTGACCTTCTCAAAGGGACCCAGCTGATTTTCGTCCTACTGGCTTGTGGACGGCACGTGAAGAATGCCTACAAAATTGAGTTTCGAAATAATACGCACTTTTTGAGGAACCATTTTTCTTGCGAGGATCACGGTGGGTCCGGATGAGAAGGAGCAGTTGGGGAGCGGTGTTGTTGCCTCTCTGTCTCTCTACCTCACAGCTTCCCCTGCCTCGCTGCCTCTGCACTTGTCCATCTCAGTCCCACATCACGACACCTTTCGCGCTCCCCTCGTAGGGCTGATCGAGATCCACCTTCTCCTGGTCGTCATCTTAGGCATCCTCTCCCTTGCGTACAGAAGAAAGCAGGAATCGTTAGGGCGAGCAAACAGTGCCCTAAAGGAAGCCCTCCACATTGGAGTGCTCCTTTTTGTCCTCTCTAATCTATTATACCTCATACATATATTTGTTTATGCATTCAACGGGACAGGGTTCACCTCACTGAAGGTGCTCAGTCAGATTGGTGAAGCGATTTACGACTGCTTCGTGGTAACCATCATTTTTTTTATTATGTGTTGCACAATCGATAGGGAGAAACGGAGGGAAGAGACGTTCCGAACTTCGCTCACCTATGGAGTGCTTAAATTTTTGTACCTTCTTGTCGAAATGCAAAACCAGGAGGAATTGAGTCTCTACGCATCGTTGGACTCAGGTTGGTGGGGGGAAGGCGTAGCAGAACCATCGTCCCGTTACCTCTTGCGAGGGGGGAAGTATGCATGCTTTCTTATTCTCCTGCCATTTCACGTCGATTTGTTTTTCACACGCCCTTTTTCAGTTATGGCCCTACCTTTTGTGGTTTACCGAGTGGTCATAGCAGGTTGGATTTGCTTCTCCAGTGTAGCGTTTTCGTCCTAATTGGGGAGGGGGTACCTCCCAGGTGATGTCTCGCCTACCCTGATCTGCCCTGACCCGATAAGTCCTAACCCTTCTCTTTCCTTTCTCTCACGTCAGGAATGATTTATGGAAACTGCAAGCGACTGCTGATGGAGAAGACCCCTGGGGAGGAGATTTTGTTCATCTTGCTTCACATGTGTTTGTTAGTTAATGGGAAGGGCAAACTCACTCAGGGGAAGTTCATCTCCTGTTGTGCGTGTCGCAGTGTATGGTTACGTATAATCCCTTGTGTCAGGGTTTCCCAGTCTTTAGAGACACCCCCATGTAGAAACTGTTCCCTTTTTTCCATTGGGCCCCTCAACACTGCAGGTACAACCTCTGGATTTTGTCCATTCCGGCGTATTACTTCCTGATGAGCAAAGCTTCGGTGTAAACACGGGAGATACGCTACTACTACTATGTGTGTGTGGCGAGGGGGCATGAGTGGGATGTATTGTGTCCCCCACTGTCCTAGCGAGAGGGGAATACCTACGTCTAGGCATAGAAGCCGCTCCGTTTGGCCCTCCCAAGGGTACGCAGCAAGGTATTCATTTTTATTTTTATTTTTTTTTTTTTCCGAAGGCATTTTACCCATCTGTATGTGCACTCCTTGAACCTTCTAATTTTGATATGTAATAGGTCGAGCGGCCGACCTATGCAGACCCGTTGCAGTCCCGCGTGCATCAGTCGGATGTTTTCATGCTCATATGATGTTATCTACGCAACTTTGCTATCTCCGTATTTTTTTTTTTTTTTTGTTTTTTTCCTGTTTCATTTTTCGTTTTCCCTTTTTCCTGCTTCAAGATTTGGTGCACGTCGTTTCGGAGAAGAAGTACGAAGCCTTCGAATCCAGGCACCCCTACTTGGATATGGAGTGACTTCTTTCGCATGAGTAGGAATGTTCTCACGAAGGTGAATTATGCGTGTTAATGGCAGAGGCAGGTGAAGGTTTCCCCCTCACCACCCCGCCAACGGCATTGTGATGGGAGGAAGCGCCTCTGATGCGGGCCACCTAGCGTGTAGCGTGGCGAGGAGAAGAATATCCCCTTTTCTGTTACTTCCCTGACACACACCCCTCTGATGCAAGGCGGTACTGGAATCGCTACAGATATGTACGGCTCGATTTTTTTTCTTCTTTTTTTTTTTGTGTTGTGCGAGTCTTTTTAAGTGTTCATTTTGTGAGGTTTGCCAGATTTGCGGCAACCGTTGTGTGGCTCTCCCCTGCGAGTGGACTCCACGCCTATAGGGAGTTTTCCACTTTTCTGAAGCTTGCCTCCTTTGAGAAGCTTGCCCCCTTCCAGCCCAGCCATCACGTTGTGCCAAGCATGCACTGGCAGGAAGGAGGCACCTTCCATCGTACCGATTCCTCTCCAGCGACTAGCAACAAATATGTATTATGTGAAAAAGTATGAACATAAGCTGCTCAGCGAGACGTTGCGATTTTTAGGGTTTACAGTAAAATGGGGAATTCACGAGAATGGGTACTGGATGACTAATCTGAATTATTCCTTTGACTATATGTTGTCCAATTTGGTGATAAAATATCTTAAGGAAAAGAGTAAGTAGAAGCGATCCGTTTCCCTTTGGAGGGGGTATTTCGCCTCTCCGTTGGAGTACTCTCCACGTAGGGGTGTTCACATGTGCCAAACCTTAACGGGAGGAGTTGGGTCCCCAGACACATGCGCAACTGTTTCCCGCCCTTGCAGAAGTCAAATCGGTTATAGACGTAGGGTGTGGGCATGGGCACTACGTGAGCGAATTAAACTTTCACAAAATAAGGGCAGTGGGCGTTGACGGGAATTTCAAGCTAGTCAATCATCTCAAAAATGGTACGTTCTTTTTGTTCAGCGTTAGTGGTCTGCGCGGTGGGGCATACACACATGGTGTTGTTTTTTTTTTTTTTTCCTGATAGAGGACATCTTTCCACTGGACGCCACGAATGAATACTTCGTAGCGGAAATACTGAACAAAGTGAACGACTCGAATAGGAAGGAGCATGCGAAGGAGAACAGATGCTTGGAGGTGAAGAAAGTCATAAAAAAGGCAGCAGAAATTGGCAGGACCGTTCTCCACTTTGACTACGTATTATGCTTGAATGTGGGGGAGTATATTCCCAAGGTAAGTTTGGACAGGGGGTGTACACATAGGCTGATGCGTCTACATGACATGTCTTATTAGCGCGCTCCGCGAATATGCGCCGCGTAGAGATAACCACACCGCCACAACACAGCCGACTCCTTCCCACGTGTAGAAAAAAGAAGAAACGTTCCTCAGAAACTTGGACAGACTAAACACCAGGGGGATTATTTTATCGTGGGACATCCCGAACACCTTCAACACGGGGACGATAAATGAAAAGAGGGAGGAAGAAATTCTTGACGTTTTTTTGAACGCTTTTAATTACACCTATGATGAAGAGAGCAGTGCATTCTTCCGGAAAAACTGCAGCAACGATGCTCTCAAAAATTGCATATACATTTTTGAGAAGCGCAGAGGGTAGCTCTCCTCCCCCAGCATGAACTCGCGGGCATTGTGTGTATTTAAATATGTCAAGAGGCGGATGCCATCTGTTACCCATTCTCTGTAATGAAGTATTTATTTTGTTTTTTTTTTTTTTTTCTCGTTATACTATTTTGCTTCGCTCCTTTTTACTTCCATCGCCCCGGTTTACGAAGCCAACTCACCATAGTGTGTAAATCAACACAGCGCCTGCGTGTACATGTTGAGTGAACCCTCGGCGATTCTTTGGCACACCCTGCGTATACTCCGCGCCCACTTTATGCATAACTGGTGTAGCACCCGTCTTGGTTCTTCCCCATGCGATCTGACAAAGCGCATCAACTCCAAGCATACAAGACCTTAACACATTTGTGAAAAGAGAAAAAAAAGAAAAAAAAGTTGGCACCTGACCTGTCCAGGTAAAGAGCCAAAAACGTTCGGAAAATTTTACACCAATATGGGAAAAAAAAACAAATACACAACAAACACACAACAGACGCACAACAAATTCACAATAAATACATAACACATATCACACAGGACATATCACAGACGCATGACTGCGTCAGACGACCGATGCGCAGTAATCTGTTTTCCCCTCATCGAAGGGGGAAAGCAGAATAGGAAGCCGTAAGGGGGGAGAAACCACGTAACACCGAACTAGGCAGAAAAAAGAATAAGAAACAAATTAAGGAAATAATCGCAGCTAACCACGGTCGCGAAAACGATAGGGAGGAAGGAATCGATACAGAGTTCAGTTTTTTCAGTGAACGGGGAGCCAAAGTGCGTTAAAGAAGGGGGAAACAGTACCATATTTGAGCCGCACACAGGAGCTAGTAGAAAAGGGGTAGGGTTAAGAATGCTAAGGAATCAGAAAAAAGGTTCATCATAGAAGAGGAATTACTCCACTTAAACGGAGGGAAAAAAAAAAAAATAAAAAAAATCAACCTTAACGGTGAAAAAAAAAAAGCAACAGCTGAGGACGCGTCAAAATACACCACATAGCAGTCACAGAGACAGTTAGTGAACAAATTAGCGGGGGAAAAATCCACAACGGGAATGAAAAAAAGTGAAAGCAAAAAAAATGTGTCAGTTCGGTAAATAACCCCAAATGTAGCAACAATAATCAAGAAGGGGCAAGCCAAGTTCAAATGAGTAGCATAAACGACTCAAAGAAAAAAAACGCTTCAAGTGAAAGGCAGAGTAGCGCTAAGAAGGGAAATGACACGAAAAGCGGCAGTAAGAAATCGTCCGGGGGGACGGGGTCATGCGAAGCGAAGGATAAGTGGAATCTCCCCGCGAGGGCTCAAGTAGTGCAAGTCGCAGCAATTCCTGCGGAGGGAGAAGCGGAAATGGCAACACGGGCGGAGGTCCAAAAGGACGCAAAGGGAAACGCAAAGGATGTGAAGGGAAACTCTAAAGCGCTGAGGACAATCGCAAAAGACGGGAAGGAAGCTCCTAAAAACAAAAAACTAGAAAGTAAAGACACAAGGCTAAACGCTAAGGACTCAAAGGAAAATGCGAAGGACGCAAAGATAAACGCGAAAAACAGGGGCACACCAAAATCTAGCACCATTCATAACGCAAAACAAAAATCATCGGGTTCCTCGCCTGGAAAGAATGCCCCTATAAAATTATCGCCCCCAAAAAAGAACGACTCAAGGGAAGTAGCAAGTGCAGAATCCACCTCCGTCACAGCATCACACTATTCTGCACATGCACACGTGAATCAAAAGGAAACGGAAAAAATTAAGTTGAATCGAGATGAAAAAAAAGTTTCGGAGAAGAGGGAAAAACACACCAACAAAACTGGACGAGAAGAAAGTTGTAAAGCAAGAAATGAGGAGCATCAGTCAAATAAGCAAAAAGGGAGCAGCATAAAAAAAAAAAAATTAAACTGCACAGTTATTAATGAAATCCAAGTGAAGAATAATATATATATCTGCAAATTTAAAAACAAGCTAAATAAAGTTCGCAAATACTTTTTCCCCATATATAAGTACGGCGAAGCTTCCATAGCACGAAACAAGGCCGTGCTACTGAAGATTCACCTGCACACATGCATATACTGCCAAAACGGGGTTCTATGCAACTTCGTTGAAAATTACACGTTGTAGTGGGGGTAGAAAAGCGGTAGAGGCGAAGTGGCGATGGCATAGTGACGATCGTGTAGTGACGATGGTATAGTGGCGATGGTGTAGTGGCGACGGCGTAGTGATGATGGTATAGTGGCGACGGCGTAGTGATGATGGTGTAGTTGCCATAATGACGTGGTTGACTTTTTTCTCCGTTTCGATGTCGCTTCATCTGCATGTCCGCACATTCCGTTAAAACGTTTTAAAAAAACAAATCACCAATGATTGGGTGACAAAAAATATACACGTTTTGTACCTCCCTGGGTGGTTAGGCGAAGGAGGATAAAAAATAAATAAATAAATAATTCACCTCCTTTTGTTCTTCCCACTTTTGCAACTTTTATGCGTCACTATAGTAGGACACACAAATATTGTCCCCATTATGTGAGTGACGAAATAGCGCAGTTATGCCAATGGGCGCCTGTGTAAGCAGTTCTTCTTTGTCCCCCTCGTTTATTCTTATTTGTCCTTATATAAAAATTTCTATGTGTATGATATTTCCGTATGAGCAGGCATTTCTCACTGTACATGTGTGTTGTGTCCGTTTACAAGAAGTAGAATCACCTGACCTGTTCATATCTTTTTTTTTTTTTTTTTTCCGCCACTTGGTTAGCCATTTCATTGGCTACCTTATTTTTTTTTCCTTTAACTGACGTGGTGATGTGAAGATTATGTCGCTACCGATTGGTACGTTCCCTTTACTCATTTGTGCTGAGCGTGTCTCCTTTGTTAATTTCACATTTTTGGAGAGAATTTATCCATTAGCAGAATTGGGCGGAGGACATTGGACTTGTTCATGTCGCATATTTCACCGTTGCACACGATTTCGTCAATTATAAAATGCGTTTTGTCAATGTTAAACATGATGTCTAGTTCGCATACATTTTCGTAGTACTTATCTAAAATTTCGATAATGTTATGGATCATTTCGAGTATGGCAAATTCGTTTACGTCTTGGTTTGTCACTCCGACGATTAGATAGAGGCTGGCATATCTGGTGGGTGTAATAGCAAGGAATGGGATGGGGAGTTAGGTGAAATGTGTGGAGGGAAGTGCGTCACCATTTTGCAAAGGCAGATTGGAGAAGTTAAGAGGCGGCGCGGTTCACTTTTGTGTGCACTTTTTTTCTTTTTCCTTGCACGTGCCGAAACGACCACGTTGGTATACACTCCACAAGTGCGGTGCATAGGTAGAGCATCAAACCTTCTATAAATAATTTTGTACTCTCTGTACTGTAGGAAGGAGCACTGATAGTCGACTCGGGACAAGCATTTCCGTATGAGTTCTCCCTCGAGGATTGTTTTCTCTTCCACGCTGAGGTTGTTGTAGTACTGGCTTAGCCTCGTTTGCCCCTGCTTGTTGACCATAAGCAGGAACTCGATCATTTTGTCGTGAGTGGTGAGTGGTGGGCGAGACGTTCCTCTTTTGAGTAGTTCGTAGGCGGTGTTGGTAAGCGGCGTAGTTAAGCAGCGCGGGTCCTTATTCGTCGCTCCTAAGCGTCACGTCTATGTGATACACTCCTGTGTGATATTCTTTCCAATCGATCTGCTCTCATACATAAGTTGTGCAGTTAAAAAAAAAAAATAAGCTAATTCCTCCCGGTGGTTAATAACGTGACACAGGGAAACTAATATGATGACTTAAATTTAAATCAGGAATGTGACACAAAGTTGGTTTGATGTAATAGCACTAAAATAAAAGGTTTTGCCTTTTTAGCATTTCTCCCTCCCCTTTTTTTTTTTTTTTTTTGGCTAAAATATGTTGCTATTTCCTCTTCCCTGCATTATTTATTTTTTTTTTTCTGTCAAAATGAAGTATTGTATACTTCGCAATCGTTCGCCGTGATGTTAGGCGATCGGTTTTTCATTTCCCCGTTTGTTCCTTTTTTCCGCCCTGTTTTGGTGCACTTTTGTCCTTCTTTTGGCCCCCTTTTGACCTTCTCCACGGTTATTCCCTCCTTCGCATGAACAACTCGCGCGACTGTGCGTACATTAAAATTTCCGAGTAATGAGGAGGAAACCCCCCAAGGAAAGGAACACTAAGAAGAGAGGCTACCCATCGTGCGTCCTAGTATCCTTCGAATGATGGGGAATAAACATGGGAAGCGGAAGAAGTATGAGTTATGTGAATTTCAATTTGAGAAAGGTACGCGGAGCGGGGGAGAGCAAAAGGAAAGGAAAGGCATGCGCGTGTGTATGTTTACGTCTGTCTTGGCAGCGGCTCATAGAAGTGCTGCTCATAGGACTGCTTCCCATAGCACTGTTGTCCAATTCGCCGCAGCTCACTGTCGCGCCCCCATTTGTGCACCCCCTCACAGAGTTCGAAGTCAAATTCCCCTGGAATGAAATCGTCCAGTGGGGCAGCCAAGATGTGAACGTAGACATGACCCTCGCGGCCATCGAAAAAACGATAGAAGAAATAAAAGACATAACAACAGATGAAGAGACATATTTTAACATGACCCAAGTGCAGTGCATTGATCCGTTTCACTTTGATAATGATTTGGTTATGTGGGCCACATCTCTGTTGAAGGAAAATCAGAACTTGAGGAGAATACGATACAACCTGGTTCCAAAGGTCATTAGCGAGAACGAGTTTTGGATGCGCTACTTCTCGGCGATAAAGCTCATCGTTACAAAAAATGCGTTTGAGGGGAAGCAGGGTGGAGCCGCCGGTACGTGAAGGGCGAAGTGCTGACGTGGGGTGGCAGACTCACATTCCCCGAGTTAGCCTCCAAATGGAGAAAGATTTACCTCCAATCGGTGTGTTCACCCCTGTGGGATAGCCAAAGAATCACCCGTAAGTAGACAGATGTGTGTCATTTGGCTCTAGTGCACATGTACATAGGAGCACACCGTGTGGTGAAAACAGGTGTGAAGCTCCTTCTCCACCCCATCCTCCCCCCGGGTGCAATGCCGTCGAAGTGGAGAAAATCGTTTGAGAGGACTAGTACGATGTTCTCGAGGGAGACTCGATATGACCACAAAATGAGCGTCACTTGTGTTAGTGTCCAATACAGAATGTCTGTATCTACCTACATCGTGGCAGGGGCACCTAAGGAGCTCCTCTCCCTGGGAAGAGTCTGTGTGTAAAGAGGTAGACCAAGCGAAATGGGGACCCCCTGGTGTCTTATAGTATGCTAGCGAAATGAGTAAACCCCCGTTTGCGTCTGTGCAGGGAGGTATGTGCATCGCTGAGATTTGCAGAGATTTTCTCTGCAGGGGGGGACGTGCTAAACGAGTGACGGGATTGAGACTCCCCCACCCCATCACCTGGAGGGAAGGAAGCCAGGAGAGTGTGTTTTTTTTTTTTTATTTATTTTTTTTTTTTTTTATTTTATTTTTTTTTCGTGTTAAGAAGGTTTAAATGGTTCGGTTGGTAGAGTTTAGGATCAGGGATATTTAAAGCGTTTTTCGACATGATTTGGTTGGTTACATGTCTATATGCATGTTTTGTGTTTTTTTCGTTTTTTCGTTTTTTTTTTTTTTTGCCTGGTTTCGCTTAAAATCAAAGACTAAAAAAGTATGAAATGAAGCTTTAAAGACAGGAGGGAAAGAAGAGGCGCTGCGCGGATTGTTCGGGGAGCGTACAGGTGACGAGTTCCGTCGCTGCAGGGCAGGCTGCTGTTTGCCCATTCGAGGTTGGTACTACTTCTTCGTCTCCAGCGAGTGAATCGTCTTTAACAAGTCCTCCATCTGGTGTTCTGCATTTTCGAGGAGATTCTTCTTGGAGGAAAGTTCAGTGACCACCTCGTTTAGCTCGTGCAATTCCTGTTTTTTCTCTTCTAGTTTCCCTTGCGTGGTGTCATCATCATCGTGGTGTTTTTTTCTTCCTCTTCTTGTACCTTTGTTTTTCACCGACTTTCCAGCCTCCGTGTCGTGTTCGTCTAGGTCATCCGTATGCGCGCCTTGTCCTCTTGTTTTGTTCGCTCCTCTTAGTGAGCTCCTTTCTTCTCTTCTGTTTGTCTTTTTTCTTTGCGATTTCTTGTTTCTTCTCAACGAGTATTCGTCGGCAGAGCCATCCTCGTCATTCTCGTCCTCCGATATGTCAGTAACACTGGATGTGTTATGGCCGCCTCTCTTTCCCCTTCTCTTCCTGTTATGTCTTTCCTCGATTATGTCTTCATCTTCCCCCCCCTCGTCATCCATTTCTCGGTTCATCCTCTTTTGTCGTTTTTTCATTTTTTTGTCCCTCTTTCGGTTTCTTTCTTTGTTTTTTCGTTTGTTTCGTTTTTTGTTTCTCCGTTTGTTCTTTCCTTTGTTCTTTCGTCTGTTTTTTTTTTTTTTCTTTTTCTTTTTTTGCTTCTTTTTTTTTTTCTTCTTTTTTTTCTTCTTCTTTTTGTTTTTCTTGTGTTTAGCTTTATTTTTTTTTTTCCTCCCTAGGGTCAACGAAAAAAGTGATCGTGCGTTTCTTTGAGAAAGACTTCCTTCCGCTTGTTTTTGTGTTTCCCCCCCCTGGGGGAGGGACAAATGCTTTGGTAGGAAAGAAGTCTCTACTGCTTCGTCCCCTGCATGAAACTTTTCCCGTTGAAAGTCTTCTGAATCTGCTAAATATGTCCATTCCAGTGTTGAGACCTTCCGGGGTGGGGTGTTCCCCTGAGTTGTTAAACGGGGCACTGCATATGGCTCGGTTTTCTCATCTGACGAACATATCAAGGTGGTGCAACTCCCCTTCTTCGCTTTCCTCCCCTCTACTGTTCCATCCGTTAGGACTGAATGTCCATATTTGTGAAAATGTTGTCCCAGTTTGTAATGACGACTCTTTATGTCCCCACCGCGGTGCGAAGTGGTGATTCTATTGATCACACTGAGTAGATTTAGAAGGACAAACAGATTGAATAGGCTCAGTAGGGTCCCGAGGGAGAAGTTGGAACCGAGGCTAAGGATGCTAATATGGCTCGCGAGATTTATGGTGCTGAGCTGTTGAGCCAAGTTAATCAGAGAAAATTGACTAGTCTGGGCAGGGACACCAACCAGAGTGAGTAAAAACACAGCAAGGTGCCTTCTCCTGATCAGACTGGATACACAATTGCACCCCCGCCGTACAGCAACCATTTTTAATGATTAAAAAATTATTTTATTCTACTATTTTCGATTCTTTTAAATGGTATAAATGTACACATAAATGTGTAAATGAGTGTTACTCTTTTTTTTCTTTCTTTTTTCTCCTTTTCCATCTTCCTCTTCTTCATTTTGTTCATTTTCCTCTCTACTGAAGGAGGAAGTCTGTAGCATCAAAAAATTTCAGCATGAAAAAATTGCACCATCTTTGTCTACCGGCAATGACATGTGCGAAGTGTTCAGGGGGGGAAATTACGCTGAAAATTTTCGTGAAAATTTTAAAAAAAAGGAAAATACACCAACGAGAGGATGCCCACTGTCGCTGTGTTCACGCGCGCCATTAATGTTTCGTTTGTATGTTTGTCTGTACATTTGTTTTACTCTATTTTTCGCTATTTTGCGATTTTTTTTTTTTTTTTTTTTTTGTCCATTCGACCATCTGGTTAGCTATTTGCGACGCAATTTTTTACCACCACCGCAGCGTTCGTATCGCCCCCATATTATTGTCACTATCGCCATTTGGAAGTTTAACCGACTTTGTTTCTTTTTATTCCCAAACGGGGAGTCATTTGGGGGGTGCTTTCCTCCGCGCAGCGTTGTGCGACGCGCACAGACAGATTTTTCCTGTTTTTTTTTCTCCCAGAACAGATCGCAATCGTTCTGCGCCGTTGAATGGGCGACGCGAAGGGGTAACCAGACGCGAATGAGTACGTACACGGGTGTATACATGCGAATGGTCATTTGACTGCTCATGCGACTGCTCATGCAACTGCTCATGGAGCTGCTAATGCGTGTATTTAATTTCCTTTTCTGAGGATGCAAAATGGTAAAACACACATACGAATGTGAGTCCGTGTATATGCACAATTGTGGGATTAATAAAGGAGAAACCACAAGGGGAAGGAAACGGATTTGCAAAAAATAATAATTACAGACACTTTTCATTATGTGTATATTATACATCGAAAAAATGGGAGCCAAATGTTTTCTTGGCTTCCTGATGTTATATCCGTGGGAGCACTTAAAGAAGGGAAGCTGTCAAAGGAGACACACGTTTTATATCCCTGGGGAGGGATGGGATTTACTAATGCGTCGTGGAGAGAAGGGCATATTTAAGGGAGGAAGGGATGCGACAAATTTGTTAATTAACTGTGTCTCAGTTGTGCGGCGTGTCTGCTAGTTTGTTCTTCGTGTGACAACTACAGACGAGCAGCTTCTGCGAGGAAGCGGGATATTTACTACATTTCTTAATATTTAAGAGATGCGTAACCATAAGAAAAAATTCCAATTTGCCGTTGAGAGAAGTACAAAATGTAGGGGCATTTCGTGAAAGGCATACTTCTTCCTTCCCTTGCGGGTACCATCGATACTTTTGTTGCACTCAAATGGGGAAAATAAAATGTCCGATGAGGCCCCCAATGATGTCCTTCTTGCGAAGTCAAGCAAAGCTTTAGCTTGGTAAAAGAAAAAAACAAAAAATACCTTTCCTGTTCATAGTAAATGCTGAACTTTCTGCCATTTTTGCATCAACGGTTCATACGAAAAAGGGGACTTTTGGAAGGGTCATTTCGTGGAGGTGAATCTATCCTCTGGAGGGAAATACCTCATTATGGAAGGAGCCCGCTGTGTGCAGTCGCCGCTGTTGCGTTAGGAGTGGAAAATTCACCTCATTGTTGTTGTCACGATGTTGGCAACGTGTTCGATTGAACATGCATATGTGTGTGGGGGCCATTGGTGATCTGGTGACGTGTAATCTTTTTTTTTTTCTTCTTCTTCTCCTCTGTTCCACTATTTTCTTCCCCCCTAACCGGTTACATTTTTAGCAGACTTAAAATGAAGGAAGAGGATGAGGTAAACAGAATGGTTACGTGAAATGGTCCCACTTGTGCAGCTATGTTGTGTTGTGAAAATGCGTTCCTTCGTGAAATATGAAGCGATAAACCGTTGTTCGGGAAAATAAAGAAAGAGTCAATCTCTTCTGACGTGTACAATGCATGTATACTCAATTTACCTGCTGCTAACAAAGTCAACAGTTTTGAGAAACTGTTTTTCTTAATTTGGATAAAGTGTAAAAAAAATGAAGTTTCTCCCTTTGACGGCGTCGAAATTAGTTCCTTATATGGCACCGTTGGAGAAACATTTGACTCGTCGTGGTTTGGCAGTACGCGCCCGCTTCCCCTATCTGGTGCTGCACCATGGTGCCTTTTCTACAAAATTGGGGGAAACGCCAAGAGGAGAGTGAGTGCGCGTACGAACGTTGCTGAGTGAATGCAGGGTGATATGGGGATGTACATTGGCATGTATATTCGCATGTATATTCGCAGTATATGCGCAGTAAGATATATTTCCACGGTTAACCTCATTTTTGCATTGTTCTGCCCCTGTGTAGCCATCTGGAGAACGAACAGAAAGAAAAAAAGAAAAGCAACTTCGCCCCAACTTCGCCCATGGGTAACGGTTTCCCCTCAGCACTTTTCCCCTTTCGTATCTGATCAGAGACGGCAATTTTTGCGTCGCGCAGACGAGTTTCTCCCCCCGTCTGAAACAGAAGAAAAAAAAAATTAGACACAATGTGTTTACACATACGTATGTGTGCATACGTGGAATAGCTAAAAGGAGGCAGTATAAAAAAAAAAAAAAAAAAAAAAAAAAAAAAAAGAAGAGGGAAGAAAAGAAGAAAAAAAAAAAAAAAAAAAAAGAAAAAACAAAGAGAGGAGCAAAGGAAAATCAACACAGCGTGGCAGTCACTCCCTCGAACAGAAGTGTATAATAAGGATAGAGAAACAATTTACATTTGTTTTTATCACCCTGTAGGAAGATGCAGAGAATTAGGGTTACGACTTTGGTGGTACTGCTGGTATGCTACTACACAAATGGGAAAAGTATTTTCCGAAAAAGGAAAATCATTTATGGTTCTCCCCATTTGCTAAATGCCCCTGACGATGAAGCGAGCAGGTTCCCCTCCCTGGACAATTTAAAGGAAAAGGAACCACAGAGCAGGAACGAGGATGGAGTGTATGGAATGCGTAGCCACTTTGTCGTGAAGGAAGGGATGAATAATGTGAAGGAGGTGAAAAATGGGTCGTTCATTCTTTTAAGTGAAAAGGTGAAAGACACCCCCTCAGAGCACGAGGAAGAGGAGGAAGATAGCCACGACAATGCTGACCATGCGAATAACAACGGGAGTTCACAGAACCATGGAGACGACAACGGCGAGAGCGAGCACAATGGCAACGAAGAGGACCACGCGGAAGGTGAGCACGAGCACTCGGACAACGGTGACAGCCACGACGAGAACGAGAACGACAACAATAACAACAACAATAATAACAACAACAATAACAATAACAACAACTATAACAACGTGAGCGGCGGCTACTCCACGGCCCTTCCGCCTCCTCCCCCTGTTGTGCCACCTCCCCCACCTCCACCCATGACTCCCTCGGGCATCGTCGGCAACGTCGTGTCAAACGTCTTCACCGCTGGATTGAAGTTTCTTGGCGTCCCATAGGCCCACTTCATCGCTTACTAACCGCGTGTGCTGCGTGTGGCGTGCCTGCTTTAACCATACAACTTCTTTTCCTTAATCTTTTTAAATTTTTAAAAAATTCCATCGCATGAATATCGCCTTAAAATCACACACACATGAACATGTAAATTCATACGTAAGAAATCCCTGTGATCGTCTTTGCACTTTTTTGAGCGATCGCCCCTCTTTTGGTGGAAACTTTTTAATTTTTGTTTTAGGTTTTACGATGAGGGGATAGTTTTATCTCTTCATAACAGACGTACCACCTGTGGGTCTCATGCGGTATGTGCATTTTGCCAGGAAAGTGCTCACGTCGGCGCGGTGTGTGTGAGGACTTCACCGCGAGAAGGTTGAAGATTTTAAGCCTTTAGTGTGGGGAATACCCTCCATCTGCTGCCAAGGCGAAAGGGGAAGAATTCGCGCTGCCAGAGCAGCAGCGTAGCAATATGTAAGCAACATAGCAATATGTAAGCAACGTAGACGCCGAGAGTTAGTAACCTTCCTGACTCAGTCGTAATGTAACTCGGCGACAGGTTGTATGATTCGATTGGGCCTCCCTTCCATTTGCCTACAATTAGTAGTGATTCTTTTTTTTCTTTTTTTCACCAACTTGATACGTATATTGGGTTTCACAGAGGTGCCAACGGGGTCCCATAAATTGGGAACCCTGTTCAGTTGTGTTCTAAGCATCAGCTCTATATGTTGACGAATGTGTATTTGCACCCGTGCCCAGCTTAGACAACTTACAGTTATCATTCTGGAACGAAAAGGGTGCTTCGACAAAATTGAAATGGGTGAAGGAATTGTAGGCTAGCGAGGGGACACACAACTGTGTGTGACAGGTGGATGGAAGGGACCATTATATGAGCGACGGTTGAGGAGGTACTCCATAGTGGTTACCCCTTTCAGGTGACTGCAAGGAGCTATGATCATTATGTGCACCTTTTTTTTCCTGTTTTTTTCTTGAGAAAATGTATCCTTTTCCTTTACTTTTTTATGTACCTATAATGTTAATCTGATTAGGTACACATACGAATGCGGTTCGGCTGCAGAGGGGGGTGAACAACAGGTCGTTATTTTCTCTACCCCCAGCAGGGGGGTTTACTTAATATTTCCGAAGCGCGCCGGCGATATGTTGGTGACTGGTCTACCATGCCTCAACGTTTTAGCCACGCGTTAAAGATTCTATAGAATTTTTTGCGAATTTGACTTCCTATTTCCCTCCGCGCGAGTATCCATAATTGGAAAGGGGCGAAGAGGGCGACTAGTAGTGGCCCCTCTTTGGGGGACGCCAAAATGGGAAAAGTTGGCGTGTCGTCAGAGGGCTTTCGCTGGAACGTGCGAACGTGCGGAGGTATGCGTAAAGACAGGCTTACAACAGGCGCACACACAAGCACGTGCAGACGCATACGTATGCATAACTGCAGGGGCGTCTGACTGGATCAGTGGCGTTGCCCTGGAAATGCTTCCTCAAAAAAAAAAGCAAAGGGAAACGAAAGGAACACCGCGAACCGATGTGTGGCTATAAAGAGGGACATAGAAAAGTGCTAGCAGACATCTTTTCCATTTGGGGATGGAATTGTCCGATGTACCATGGAACATGCGTGGGAGGCAAAAGGAAAAAAAGCAAAAGAACGAACGAGGGAAGAAGCGAAGAAGCGCGGGAAGGAAGAAACAAACGCGGAGCACACCCCACGGGGAAGCAAGGGGAACCAAGAGGAATTCACAAGTGGACCATTACGTACACATATGAAGACGTGTGTACATTCACAAAAGCTGCGTGATGTGCTGGAAAAAAAAATTCTACCCTTGGGAAAGGCCATATAGATAGCGCGTGTGGGCTGTCACTGTAGTATGGTGGAAAAGAAAAAAAAAGAAAAAAAAAAAAGAAAAAAAGAAAAAAAAAATAAAAAAAAAGGAAATAAGAAGGAAAAAAAAATAAAAAAAAAGGAAAAAAGAAGGAAAAAAAAAAAGATAAAATTCCTTCCTCACAGAACTGCCTACAAATCAGTGTGTTCATTTTTTGCTGATTTTTTCGTTTCCTATTTTTTCCCCATTGTTTCCATTTTTCCCCTTTTTCCTATTTCCTTTGCTCGTTCTCCTTCCCATTTTTCCGTGCGATGGCATTTTAAACTTCAAACCTGTGAAACGTACGTCTTCCCCTTTTGTTTTTATTTCTATTTAAAAGGAAAAATTTTCCCTTTTGTGAAGAAGCAAAAATAAATGTACAAATGTACACTTGCCATGCGCAAATGTCCAAACGCGCAAACGCACATGAACAAATGCACAAATGAACATAGGAACAAATGTCCACCCCTTTTGACCCAGCGGAGGAAACACACAAATTTTAAAAAAGCGAGCGCCACTGATATGCATACGCAAAAGAAAACATTAACCACGGAAGGCATTCCTCGCACTGCTGACTTCTTTGGCGCGTAACTGATTGTCATTTCGCAGACAGAGTGTTTTTCCGCCACGCCGTTCACTTGTATATGCAGTCGCGTGTGAGTGTTTTTAAAAATACACATGCGTGTGCACACATACGGCGACATGTCCCCCTTGCGAACTCATTGTTGATGTTATTTTAAGTTTTAATTTCCCCGTTTTGTTAGGAAATTGGAAGTTTTTTTTTTCCGCCCCTTTGCGTCGACATTTTATGTTCTCTTTTTTTGCATGCGCCGTTTTACATCACCCTTTTGCGTCGCCATTTTGCGTTGCTATTTTCCGTTGCCCTTTTGCGAGCTTCTTTCTTCCCCCCCGCCGCTCTTCGACTCGTAATTAACTACGGCGCTTCTCAATCGCACAAATGTTTACCAAAAACAAAGGAATACTAGAGTGAAAATTAAAACAGCGCTCACCCAGCAGGTACCCCCCGTCACGCGAACATTTGTCTACACACACATATCTAGAAAATTTTGCGGTATCGCGAAGGAGCAACGTTATATCATCGTGTGTGCAAATCGTTTCCACTCCCCCCTTGAGCAATTGTAACCCGCATTTGGCATAGCCATTTGGAAGAACCATAAGAAACACAGATCCATTTAAACAAAGAAGCATTAAGTACGTAGAAAATTCCGTCTAATCAAAATGTATACATACGGAGTAGAAGGAGATGACACCTATTTGCCACAGCCTCAGTACCCATCCCCATATGAAAATCAGTATGGACAAGATGATGAGTCGCCAAGCCCTCGAGGGGAAAACCATACCCCCTTCATAGGTTATTTTAGTTCCCATTTATTAAGGACTGGATTCTTCCTCCAGTGTGTGTCTTTAATGCTTATGTTCATATTCTATTGGGCCTTTGGTGGTACAGGAATCTTTGTGTTTGATTTATATGCCGGTCCAGAGTGTGTAAAAGTGTCAAGTGCATTTCATTTAACCATTTCGATTTTGATGGCCATATATCTCTTGGGAACGTTGTATATAGCCATGTTCCAAGTGTTCGTAGCAGATAACAGCAAGTGGTGCCGAGGGTTCAGAGCAGGTTCGAAGTTATTATCCGCAGCTGTGACGTTAGATCTTTTATCCTCCATTTTGAGATTAGTTCAGTACTTGTATGCATACTTTTACATGAGCATGAGATGGTGGGCAAGATACCAACAGACCAAGTCCGACTGGACCCTGTTACACTTTGGCAGCATTGTGCACAGCTTCGCTTTGTTCATATATGGCGCTGCGTTTTTTTACATGGAAGCTTACCACGATGAGGGCACCTACGAGGAGCTCGCTTGGTCCAACTTGACTCTGTTCAAGTTGGCAGGTTTGGCCGGTACGTCCACAGGAAGGAGTGCCTCATTCGCGCACTCTGCATCGGTGCCACCGTGCGGATATCTCCCTGTGTGTGTACCATTAGGTGTATCATAATGTCTACTTAGTTTTACCCTTTTCACGACGCCATTTTTCTATTCCTCCCCTTTTTTGTAGAACTACTGATGGTGTTTTCCGGATTTGGAGCTTTTTTCTCCATACTGCTCCTAGGTGCGATAATGTGCGCAACTGTCTGGGCCTTTTCCTTCGAACCACTGCTAGAAAAATGGTCCCCAGAATTGCACAGCCGAGACATAAACGCAGACGTCTTGCCCGAGATAAAACACGACGACGAACAAGGGGGATATAACGAAGAAAATGTTTATGAGCCCTACAATGTAAACCCAGAAAATATGGAATATGGACAGGAGATGGTTCCACAAAACATGAACGAGAAGTACGCAAATGGAAACTCTTATGACCCAAACATATACGCGCAAAATAACGGCATGCCAACCACCTATGATTACTCGCAAATTGAAGGTCAAGTGAAGCAAAACTCTGAAATGGGAGTCTCAGAGAATTACAGCAAAAATGGTCAATTCTGAAGGGGACGCAAGGACGGAAGGGAATAACAGAGTATAATCGGTTCAGGCCAAAAGAGAGAAAAAAAAAAAGTGCACACATATGGATAGCTAAAACATCTAGATAGATGGATAGACACTGGACCAGATGTGCCCCTGTGTAAATCATGGGAGGGAAATTTTGCAGAAAGGCAAAGAAGCGAATGCAGAATTGAAAAGGTCGATAGACAAAAGGCATCGGTGAGGCAACGGAGAACCAACGGAGAAGTAGATCGTAGTGATATTTTTATGGCAATTGTTTCTTTTTTTTTTTATCCTATGAACGTTCATAATTTTATTCCCCTTTTTAGCCATTTTTTTTTTTTTTTTTGGCTAATCCATCCCATTTGATCATTTTTTTTTTTTATTAATTTTTTTTTTTCTTCCGATGGCGCATCAAAAATTAAGGCCCACCAATGAATTGTTGTACGTGAAAATGCATTGTAGATATATTTTACTTCTACATTTATGCAGCATTTTTTTATCCGTGTGCAAATGTGTTTTATGATTTTTTCTTTTTTTTTGCTGTCTACAATTTTGTTGTTATAAGAGGTTTCCACTTGTGCCATGACGTGTGCTGTGCCGCTGTTGAACCGTATCGACAGAAACCAGTCGCCATGCAGAATAGCAATACAGATCACCGTACACGCCGAGTTCGCAACTCTATGTTCACTAACTGTTTATTTCTCCATAAGAGTAGCGCACCCCCGTGTGTGAAGTTTGTGTCTGTATATACGTACATGCAATAATATGTAGATTGAGCAATACATACCTTTCCGTAGTCATACGTGGCTGCGCGTCAGGAGAGATCTGTCGACACGTTCCCGCACGGAGACATATGAAACCGCTTTTTGTAAAAAACGCCAAGTGGACCTCTTTTTTGTTTTCAAAAAGACAATGACTCTTCTGCATCGAGGAAATGGACGCGCTTTGGTTTCTCTATAAACAATTCCAGCGTCTGTGCTGACCGCATCGCGCACTGGTGAAGGGGGTAAAAAAGTTTAAGAAAATGACGACAGAAGGTGGACTACACCTTGTGTGAAAACGAATAGGACTACGCGTCGCTGTAAAAATACTACCTTTCCTTTTCGAGGTGCACAAAAAATGTGTCCGTAAAGGGGCAGCACCGGGGGTGGAAAAAAGAGGGGAGACGCGAATTGCTACATAGTTATGTGCACATTTCACCACGGGGGTAGAAAATGAGCAGCACGCAGAGCAGGTGCGAACGGGAGTGGCGTACTCACTTGTACAGGAAACACACGGGGCGCATATCACATGGATGTTCTCCCTAAGCATTGACACGCGTTTGGGAGCTGTTTCTACTTTCATCAAATGAGTGAATTAAAAAATGGGATATGTGCACACTCTTACATCTATGTTGCTGTGTGAGCAGTTTGTCCCCCTCTGGTTTTTTCCATTTTTTCCCCTTTAGGGGGAAGGTAAAATTGCCGTGTGTGTCTTGGGTATTCACACAAGATGTAAACGCTGATTGTTATTCGTGGGAGAGCATATATATATATATATGAAAGACCCTACAGCTACGCACGTGTTTTCCCCCGAAGAGGCTGAATTAAGCCAAATGAAGTGATGAAGAGTTAAATGAACCCTCTTGTGGCGATATTAAACGACTTCCTACGGCTGGCCTACATTGCTGCGGTTGTGCTGGTTCCACAGGTTCGTCAAAATGGACGTGACGCGGAAGAGTTCTATTGGGATTCACTGCGAGGCAGGTTTTTTGGGTTATGCTTCCGGTTATACTTTCGGCTATGCTTTCCGCTCCGGTTCTCCTACTGTAACTTCTTCCCCCTCCGCCTTCTCCTTTCCGTTTGCTTTTGCCTCTTCCTGCGCTTCCTCCCGTACGTCTACCGTTTCCCCGTCCGTTTTCACCTCCTCGCCCACTTCCCCCTCCTGCGCACTGAGCAGAATTTTTTTCTTGGCCAGATTTTTATCCATATGTACCATTAGATTGTACAAAAAATCGCAGTCGGTGGAGAATTCCTTGTCCTTGACGATAGTGTACAGGTCAATATATTTGACGATAAACAATTTGGCTAGCCTGAATTTGAACACGGGGTCGTTTTTGCTTTTTTCACTTTCCTCAATTTCGTTGACGGGGTCATTATCAATGTGCATTTTCTGTTTGTAATCTTCCAGTTTGTCAATTAGTTTTTCAATTAGTATTTTTTCTTCATTTTTTTTTTTTCTCAAATCTATGAGTGAGTCGCTATCGTCTAGTTCCCAGAACTCGGCTTGTCTGCCCAGGTAGATTTTGTTAATTTCGAGGAGGAAGTTGTTCACTTTGCGAATGTCTCGCAGGCTTTGGGGGTACGCCTTTAAGTCGTTCGGTTGGTCGGGAAGTTCATCGTTCGGTTCGTCAGCAAGTTGATCGTTCGGTTGGTCGGGAAGTCCATCGCCAATTTCATCGATGGCTTGCTTGGCGGAGTGCCCCCTTTGCTCCACCTCTTCCCCATTGCTGCAGTCTTCTTTGTTGGTTGGAGCGGGAAAGTGGCTAGCCTCCCTCTCATCTTGATAGGTACTATTTGTCTGCATCTGTCGATTGGAACCACCTTCACAGCTGCCAATCAGCTTTGTGTAATTGTACGGATTCTTTCTCAAATTTGGATTATCCAAATTGGCTAGATAATAATTTTTCATTTTCTCATTTAGCAGTTCAAAATTATGTACGAGCTGAATTAGAGTCTGCACAGGAGAGGAGTTTTCGTCGACCATTCCGTTGTCAGTATGATTCGTTTTCTGTTTTTTGTGCTTCTTATTCCTCTTGGATTGGTCTTCCAAATGGTTAAATTCGAAAGGCGATTCAGAATTTTCTTTGGTCGGTTTTCCGGTGAGTTGCTTCTTCCAACTGTACCAGCAGTACTCGGAGGCGAGAAGGTTCATAAAGAATTGCATACTTTTGGAGTTGCTTAGATGACGTAATAAGTCCTTTACGAATAGATGCAGAGTATGTTTTGTCCTTTCGCTAACCGATTGGTGATCTTTACCTTTTGTGTCGCCTGCGTTGATGTCTTTCATATCTCTGACATCTTTCACATCCTTCACTTCTTTGACTTCTTTGGGGATATTTTGGGTACCTCTACTGCTGCTACCTGATATTCCTGGGTGAGCGGGGTCGTTATCTTTACCTCTGCCGATAAGACTGCTTGTATTGCTTCCCATCTGTGACGTCCCCTCTTTGGCATTCTTTGAGTATGTTCTTGAGGAGTTGCGCCAAAATGGGGAGTTCCCACTCTTGTCTTCGCTATTCCTTATTCCCTCTAACGATTGCGCAGATGCAGATTGATTTGCTGTGTCTAAATTGAGTGCAGAAGTGGTGGAGCGATTCGTCTCTTTTCCTTTCGAATCGACCGTTCTGTATTCACTGGAGGAGTCTTCATTTGCAGTGGGCGTTAAAATGTTCAGTTCGACATTGAGGTAGTTGAGGACAAGCAGGAGGTTAAAAAAGAAGACGCAAATAAAATTTTTGTCGCGAATGAGCAAATTGTATATGTGTATGTTTCCCAAGAAGTCAATGTCCGAATTGTAGAGGTACTCCTTCACGATTTTTACACTAGTGAGATTTTTTTTTTTCACGTTTTTAATATGTGCCAGGAAGAGGTTAAATGAGTTGTATGCGTCTTCCAATGGGGCACAGTTTTGCGAGGTACACATTTCTGGGGACCGGACAAAGGAAATGAGATACAGGTAGGCCAAATAGGCTTTGTAATTTTTCTTTTCTTCATTTGGAATTTGGGCCATTAGGTTCCGCTTCGGCCTTTTGATATCTTTTTTATCACTATGGATGACTTGGTCGGGGGTTTCTTCTTCGTCCCTCTTCCGCTTTCTGATGGAGTCCCTCCCATTTGTGTGCGCCTTCTTGTCTTTGCTCGGGGGGTGGATTGGCTCCTCCAGTCCGCAGTGGTCGCGGTTGCTGAGAAGATCCTCTTTCGGTTTGTCCCCCTTGGTGGGATCATCCTGGCGGTCAGCACGGTCGGGACGAGACACGTGATCAGCGTCATCCGCGTGATTGGCCTGATCGGAGTGATCTTCGTCTGGCTTGGCGTCGCCCCCACAAGAGCGGTCACCGTTGGGGATTGCACTGCTGAGGGTGCCATCGCTGGTTGACCCTTGCAGGCAGAGGGAGTTAATTTCAGCCAGAATGAGTTCCCTAATTTTCGCATGATTTTTGACATTTTGCCGGATGCCCAATTCGAACTCACTAAAAATTAGGGACTCATCATTGGCCGTGTCCTTACAACGCTGCAGGGAGTCGTAAAAGAAGAGGTGAAAGTTATTTTTTACCGACTGTCTGTTGCAGAAGCCAAGGTGGTTTATGGGTAAACATTCGGAAAGTAACAAATGGAGAAAAAAAACATTCATGGATTTCTGTTTCGTATTGAGAGAATTCTTTTTTTGCAAAATTTTAATAAAACCAATAAGTCGAGCTCCAACAGACTGAGTTTTTATGGGATCATTAAAAATGACGAAATTTTGGAACTCTTTGTACTTTTCAATGAAGATATTTTTGTTCCGTCGAAAGAAACTCATCAGATGGTCCATGTGTCTGACCGGAATGATATTTGCAAAATCGGAGAGGATTTCTATACAGTTTACTATGTGGACATAGTAAGGTGTTAACGTGAGGCAGATTTCTGCGAAGTGGGTTATCAGTTCAGAGACAACGTGGCTTGTTTGCATTTTGGCAATCACGGAAAGGAAGAAACTCTTCAGTTCAGTTACGAAATTGTTTAATATTTTATTAAATAAGAGCTCGTTCATTTGGACGAAATCTGCATTTTCCTTTTTTTTTGATGGATTTTCTACCTCCTTGGGGTCATTACCCTTTCGTGTAGCGTCAACTGAGAGGGATATGGCTGCCCCACTTCTATCACCACTGATAGTTAAGTCCATTGAGTTGTTAACACTGCTTCTATCTTTTTGTACGTTATTCTCATGTGAATTGTTTCCGATATGATCTTTTTCCGAATTTTCCAGGATGGGTCCCCCCCCACTCGGAACAGAATTTACCCCTTTTTCCTTTACAGAATTGAAACTGTAGGATAAAATGGACTGCTCCTCTTTCCCGTGTCCTTTTAATTTGTACGTGTTACACATTTGAGTGTAATTATTTTGCTGCTTTGTTCCCTGTGATGAGACATATTCTAGCATGAGGAAATTCGCGCTGATTTCATTTTCATTTTGTATATTGTTCATTAGGATCTTCAGATAGTCACACATAAGGAGTCGTGTGTTCCTTCCATTGAGAAAGGCGACGGCGTTCTTGAGACTTTTTCTTGTTATCTGGGAGTGTTTATCTTGGTTTGACTCATCTATGGGGGGAAGAAGCACGTGGTCTGCCGCGTCAGCATCCCTCCGATTGTCCTTGACCAACGCCTCTGTGAGAGTTTCCCCATTCAAGTATTCCCCTCTCACAAAAAGACGAAAGAAGAAAAGTGCGTAGGAATAATCCTTGGCCAACTCATTCGAGTGGTAGCTTCTGATGCTCTCCCGGAATGACTTCTCCTCTTGGTATTTGTGTGTAAATTCGTTTTGCACTTTAAGAATGGTTAAATAGTCTTCCTTTATCTTTCTCAGTTTATTCATTTTCTTCAAGTTTTTTAGTCTATTATTTTTCTTTTGTGAGAGTACCAAAAGGGACGACTTAGACGAGTTTTTTTTTTTTTTTTTTTTTTTACGTCCTTCCAGTTTGTACCTTTTCAAGAACAGGTTTACTTTTTTCTTTGCTCTCTCGTGCATTCTTTTTTTGTCGTTCATTGTGGTGGATAGTTTGTCTCGTTGGTGATTGACAGGGGTGTTTCTTCCAGCGGTATCACCCTCGTTGCATTGGCGGTGGAACATTGTTTCGGTGTCCTTCCCCGCCTCGGTCTCTTTCCCCACCTGGGCCTTCACTTTTAAATCGCTCTCTTTCACCACGTTCGAGCCCATCAGCACTTTGCTGGCCTTCTCTGCAATTTGTTTGAAGATCATTTTGGGAATTCTCTTCCTTTACAGTAGGGGAGCGAGGGGGGGAGGCAACGGCAAGTTGGGGGATTGTGCTATCTGCTGGGGATGCTTCCTCCCCTGCACAGAGGCACCAAAGCAGCGGCTCAGCGAAGAACGTACCGTTTGGTAGTCGTCCAAAAATGTGAATCGCCCCCAACAGGGGTTATGTACCTTACGTCTCTGCAAATTGGGGCATGTTCCCACAGGGGGGTCTGCATATGCCGTTGCGTGGCTGCTCTGTGGATTGCTTCATTTGGAGGGAAGCGCACTGGAATTGGATCAGAGCATAGCATAACATAGCAAAGGATAGCAAAACATAGCAGAGCACAGCAGAACAGAGCAAAATACAGTGCATGCGAAGCCTCGCTCCTTCTAAGAAGTGCGTGTATAAACACCCGTTTGGTATATCCCTTGTGGGGATTTAAAACGAGGGGGCGGCAGTTATATTTTTTATGCAGCGTTTGACTGCTTCGTAGTAGTACAATAAACTGTTTGGAACGTCATTGGGGACTTATTCTTTTTTTTTTCCCCGTTTCCGCGCTGGTGGAAGTTGCTATGCCATGAATACTTCGTGTGGGTCGCTTGGCAGCAGAGGTTAATTCGCCTTCACTTCAGAGCGAAGAACCAGTACCGCGATGCAAGTGCGCCGTCGTGGTGCGTTTACCACTCGCTTTGTGCACGGCGCGTCGAAGATTTACATACGTGCGATAATGAACATGGTACATGCTCGCATGCTGAGTGTCACTTTTGCGTTTACGCTTTGAGGAGGAAAAGTTTTGCATTCTTTACCCCACGGTTGGGCACTGCGTTTCACTAGATGCTTTTTTTGCCTGCGCTTCTTTTCCCTTCGACACGCGCGTACGGGGGGCGGGGGTTAAGCTAGTCGCCCGTTGGCATCGGACGAGCGGAGAGGAAGCCGTCGAGTTGGAAATGCGCATCGAGGGAAAGTTGGCATGCACGCATTGCTTAAAAGGTAAAGGAGTGGACAGAAAAGTTCGATTGCCGCCGCGATGGATTAAAAAAAAAAAGGGACCAAAATCATGAGGGGAATGACAAGCGGAGTGGCGATCAACATGCCAACAATTGCGTGCCAACATGAAGGAAAATTACAGACGCGAATTAAGTCTGCATTATGTGTGATGATTTTTTTTATTTTTTTCTTTTTAAACGCAAATGGCTCGAGAGGGTGTCACCATGAAATGTGTCTGTTTTGTGCACGTATAAACAAAACAGGGGGGAGAGCGGCCATGCCAAAGAAGAGTGTTATTGCCGGGAGAAGGCATGCCCCACACGGAACAAATGGGAATGCAACATGATTAGTCAGTTTGCGGAATTTAAATAGAGGCGTTGTTGTATGCAGAGCTTTCACCCTCCACGCACGCCCTGTACATCGTGGAGACGCCAAAGGGGGGGACCATCCCGTTAGTGACGCCATTTGGTTAACACTTCTTCATCGTAAATTTTGGGGAATGTACATTTAGGCGTATCTGGTGTGTGGCGGCAGCTCGGTTAGCTGAGCTTCTGCGGATTGTTCAGTTTGTACAGATTACTCAGCTTGCGTACATCGCACCTGGGTTCCTCGCACCTCCTTCGATTGCATCACGTTAACATCTCACCGTGGTTGAACTCATCATCAGCTGTTTGGGCATATACGGGTATGCATCAGGGGGTGAGAAATGGTAAGATCCAGGCTGCCCCCCAAGGGAGAAGAGAAGCCACTTCGTGCATGATGCCCCTTTGATTTGTGCCAATTTTGAATGTCATAGCTTGACAATGGCTGTGGAAATGGGAAAAAGAAGGGGCAGGAGAGATAAAGTAATGTGTGGGTGGAAAGACTTCACGTAGCTACGCACGTTATGTGTACGTACACGGACGCTGAGACAGAGGATCATGCCGAGTTACACACTTGCGTATCGCTGCTTACCATAAGGTTCCCCGTGGTGCATCCCCACCATGAAGGGAAAGTCGCTTCCCGTCTGCGGAAGGTGATACCTGCATTTGCGGAAAGTCTTGCTTGAAAATCTCATCGAACGTGAGTCAGCAGAGAAGTCGTAGTTGTAGGGAACAATGCGCCTATCTCGATTATTTTTATACTGCTTCATAATAGCATCCCTAACACATTTGGACAGGTAAAAATAACCTATAAACGGGATGATGGCCAGATTAAATAGGAGATAAGCAGTGGTCAAGAAGAGATACTTGTACATATCTTTAATTGTGTGTCTTCTTGCCCTCTCCTCTTCGAGCTCCAATATTTTTTTATTTTTCTGGCGTATGTATTCAATTAATGTTAATGGTTTGTTTTTCTTCTCTTCTTTTTTTCTTCTGAAGAAGTTTTTAACTCTTGTCATGAGTGACATTTTTTTTTTCTCCTCTTCCATCTCCGCTCGCTCCTTCGATTTCTTTGGAATGATCACATTTGTATAATATTCATTTATTAAGGCCTGAATGTTATTTCGATGGTTGTTTTTTCCTTCAGTTGGAAACTCCTTGGGGGGGTCCTCCTCATCCTCCGGTGACGCATCTTCGATTTCGGCGTCGTCTCCATCCGATGCTGTGTCGTCCACATCTTGTTGCTCCTCCTCTTCTCCCGCGGTGTCGACCTCATCTGTGTTATCTGATTTGTCCATCTTGTCTACCTTGTCCGGCTTGTTGACCTCGCCGCCCTTCTCATCCCCGTTGGATCCCTTTTTTTCCCCCGGCGTGGAATGCCCCCCGCGGGTGCTCCAGTCACCCGGCTCGATTAGAATTTTAGCCTCATTGACGTCCCTGCTGTCTACATCTCCCCATACGATGGTTAAAAGGGAGAAAAAAAAAAGGAAGACCAATTTGTCACAAAACATGATGCGTGTGTAAGGCCGCGTAGGGATGTGTATAGTCAAGGAACTGTGTCTACGGCTGTGCAAAGGGGCTGTAAATATTAAGGTAAAAAAAGGTTGGTGCAGAAGAAGCAAGCAAACAAACAAACGGATGTGGAGTAACGCAGCTTCTGCAAATAAACAAGAAGCCACAGTTGGGAGCCGCCACCAAAAAACAAAGAAATTCACAAAAAATATAATAAGCATATGATCAAAGGGGTAAGCGACACTTCCGTGGAGGGGCAGAAACCGTACCGCGGTTGAGACAATGCTCAATTCTGTGGCTAATCGCAAATGGACGAAGTGGATACTGTAAGAAAAAAAATACGTCCTATATAAGGAGAAATATTTCTTTTAGGAAATGTTGACAAATTTTTCTCTTCGACAAAAGAAGATGGCTCGTCGCCTTTGTACAAGTGTATGTACTCACACCATGCACGTAATATATATATATTGAATCATGCCACTTGGTACGTGTCAGGGCGAATGGAAACAAGCTACGCGAAAGTGAATTATGCTTTAAACGACGGAGTTCCGTGAAGTTCACCATGCATGGAGCAATGTGGAGGGCGGAAAAAAATACAGAAAAGGAATGAAAAAAAGAAAAAAAAAAAAATGAGAAAAAAAGTAGAAGTTGCATACGCGAAAAGAACGGTTGTTAGAGAAAAAATTCGAAAAGATGGCAGATGGGTGTGAGCATGACAAATAAAAACCGCGCGAAAATAAAAAAATATATATAAACAAATGTGCGAAGGATGCAAAAGTGGCTGGCACAATTAGCAGGGGAAGAACCAAGTCTTGAATTGGGCTCCAAGTGGATTTGTCATCCCTCGCACGGTTAAGAAAAGTCTGTTGTCAGATAGACTCGCGTTCTCTACACGCGCGTTGTATGAATACATATGCGCCAAACCGCGCATGCATATGAGTACATATCTCTACACCATACGCACACATGAATATGCATATTTGCCTGCTTGTACATACAAACATAGGTGTGTTTCGTTTTATGTTCTTTCCACTTAGAAGTATTTTCATCGCCAGAAGGCGGGGCGATGCACTAAACAAGTGAAAAATTTTAGCTTAGTGGTTTGGCATTGGGTCACAGTGAAAAATTAATTTGCATGTAGTTAGAGGATTCCTCCGCGGAGCCGCGGGGAGTGAATTTGCTCTGTTTGTTCTTCTTCCCCCTCCTGCGTCTTTTACCTTTTTTTTCTTGTTCCTCTCTTGTGTAATGCAGCCGTGGCGTAAGGGCAGTAGAACTGCATGTTATGACTTCACTGACAAATGAAAGGAAAAGAAAATGTATTTGTATGTGTCTGCATGTGTTTACACGTATATTCGCGCATACATGCTCTAGCATATGTATAGACATATGTACAGGTGTGCATATCTGCATGCGAGTAGGAGGATGCCTCTTGAAATATCCGAATTCTCATCGAAACAACGGGGGCGATTAAAACAGGAGAGAGAGAAAAAAAAAATGCAATTCTGATTTGCGTTGTAAAAAGAAATGTACATCCCGCCCAGTTTTACCAGTCTGCAATGGAAGGTACAGGTCCGGTTGCGGACAAGGTTGTAAAGGTGGCTCGTTCGTGCACCTCTCATTCTTATCCCAATGCTCAAAAGGGACGGGAAAATGAATAGCAGAGAAGCAGTTTAGGGGGAACTTGACTTGGTGAAAAAAAAGAAAAAAAAGGAAACAGAAAAAAAATTATGATATATTTATACGTAAGCACATTCTCGTGAGAACTCCACTGAGTATAAAAATATGCATGCATATTCGTTTTCCCCTTTGACTGCTCACCCTTTCGTGGAGCTTTTTTTTGGGAAACATTAAAAAGAACAAAAATGGTTTGGACGCACCTGTGCTGATTGGCTAACTTATTAAGGACGAAGAGAGAGATTGAAAAACGGGACAGACAGAAGAGGTGAGATGAATCAATTTTTGCCAGTTCATGGGTTAAAACTGATTTGCTCTCCCCACCGAAAAAATTTCGTTTCGCCTTTTGTGGATGGTGCACTCGTTCGCTAGGCCCATTGCATGGATTTAGCAAGGCGAAATGTTACATAGTCTGGAGTATTCACAGGTTTCTTCTTCCTCCGCTGTTTACCCTCTTTCCTTCCCTATCTGATTTGTCTCAGGGAAGTTCCACAAAACGTTACACGGTTGATGAAAATGACGTGACGGGTACATGTGACAATCAGGAATATTTTTTTGGTGGGTGTTTATTTCGTTACGTAATTCTTTTTCTTAGTCGAGAACGCAATATGAGTAGAGATGTCGTACCTTGGGGAGAAAGGATCTACCAGACGTGAAGCAAAAGCGAAAGGGTATAGTCTCCCCAATCGATGTAAAGAAAAGAAAAGTGTAGCCTCTTTGCTCAGGGTGGATAAATTAGTTTGCCACACTTTGTCCACGATAACAAAAGGCGCTCGCAAAAGTCCATAAGTGTAGGGAGGTATAATGTGGTGATTCGAAGTTTTAGCCGTGATGCACACACGTCCTGATGCATGAAGGAGGCAACCCCATAAAATTTTCTTCCCCGTGTGGCACAAATGCGAATGTTAATAAAAGACATCTCTAACTGAGCAGGACATCAAAAAATAGTGATTTTCTTATTTTTCTCTGCCTTTTACGTCTGTTTATGGGTCCCGTCTGTGAACATTCAGTCATCCCGAGACTGTTCAGGTAAAACAAATGTGGTGGGACATAGGAGAGGGGTACGGGGTGATAATACACAGAATCGTAATGATACCGTTGGGATGAAGTTACCCTAGGTGCAGCTGACTTTACTGACCGGCATGCATCGCCATTTTCGCTTTACTTTCTGAAAGGGTAAGAATTAATTTTCTCTTGATGTAAATTGAAGCGCTGAAATGTTTTTAAAGGGTTGGAAACTGTGCGTTTGTACATACATACAATGCATGTGCATACGCACAAGTGCAGGAAAAAAAAAATAACTCGCAGGACATGAACAGGAATAAAGACATGCTGAAGTACGATCTTACGGACAGACGAGCGAACACACATACACGTACAAACAGGATAAGAAGGAAAAAGAAAAGAACATAACAACACACACGGACTGAAACAGAAACAGGCGGACGACACAAAACACGGGACAGTACAAAAACGGACGGTCAAAAATGGGACGGACAATCACGAACAAGCAACAGGAAATGACTCACTAAAGAACCTACGGGTCACGGACGATGCAGAGTAGTTTACGGAATTCACACACGAACACTTAGCGTACTTACAGGGGACTCACGAACATTACGTCTACGTACGAACAACTTGGGGCAAACGAGCAAAGGTTGCGCAACTCACACGTAGGAGAAGTAATAGCATCTCTATATGTATGTATATGTGTATGTATAAATATACATATGTATACACATGTATATGTTATAATACAACTATAGACACACATATAAATTGGCGAAAAAAAAAAAAAAAATTAAGTTTAAAGTTTTTTTTTTCCTTTTTTTTTTTTTCTTTTTTTTTTTTTTTTCTGATTTTTTCTTCCTTTTTTTTTCTTCTAGATTGGTACATTTCGTCTATTCTGGACAAGTGCGTTTACACAAATCTAGCTTCTGTTGGTCTTTGGCTTTTTGGCAACTTTGGTGCTGGGCTAGTGGTTCCTTTCTCATCTGGATGTGGGGCCCCTATATTTTCTACTTTTCATGTTGTCATTTCCAGTGCCTAGGAGAAGGTTAGGGTAGGAAGGTAACAACTTGAAAAAAAAAAAAAAAGAACAGCTCTTTCTTTCTTTTTTTTTTTTTCTTCTTCTCCTCTTCTATGTTATGTGTAGTGTGGAATGTGGAACAGGAAGAGGTGTAGGGAAGAATGCATTTTACAGGAAGTATGATTTATCTATCCAGTGATTGTTTTTTTTTTTCCTTCTTTTTTCCCCCTTTCCCCTTTTCGTTCCTTTTTTCCGTTATTTTTTCCTTTTTTTTCTTCACTTGCGTAGGAGTCGAAAAATGCCTTGGAGTTTAAAACGACGCGTCACCGTTATCTCACTTATGCATTTCATACACATAGGGTGTAAGATGAACGGTGTGCATATTTCGACAAGTACAACATGGAGTGCTTCGTGTGTGTGCATATACTTTTGCTACGTTTGCGTATTTTCTAAACTTAGAGCAGAAATGCAGGGAACGATATGTACCTATTCGTGTTACATAATTTCTCTACATACGTAGAAAGAATTATTCACACAGGTAGATAACATTTTTCTCTACACATTTTTTCGCTCTCAGTTGACTAGCTTAATAACCGTAATGCTTGGGGGGGGTCGATGTCAATGTGGTTTTGGGGAGATCTTCTTGTGAATTGGTTACGGTTTTGGTTTCTGTTTTTGGGGATGGTCTGTTTGTGATAACTGGGCCTTGAGGTTTTTTGTTTTTCTTTTGTTTGTAGTAGCTGTATCCTCCAAAGGCACCACCAAGGAGTATAGCTAAACTAGTTGCGATGGTGGATATGATCATGAGCTTTTGTTTTCTTTGTTTTTTTAGGATATCATTGTCAAGCTTTTTTAATGGCTTGGTCTCAGCAGGAACGGTCTTTGCTTCAACTAATCCATCATTGTTCAATCCTGGAACGAAAACCTTGATGGTTATGAGGAAGGCGACGAAGTAAAATAATTTAGCTAATTTCATTTTCGCGATCGTGGAGTGGATTGGCTTAGGGATGCAAGTATGTTAGGGTAGCCACGAAGCTTCTGTATATAAAGAAAACAATAAGGTAAAAATATGGCTCATGTATTTAGCCCATATAATATTATTATCCCTCGTATGCCGATGTGTTTAAGGTGATGATGGGCTGGAAAAAGAAAAAATGCGGAAAAGCAATAAAAACTAAAGCGAAAAATGAAAGCATAAAAGAAAAAAATAAGCGAAAGGTATGCGTAAAAACTAGGATAAGAGTGAATTGTGAAAAAATAAAAATTCTAAATTTTCATACAATTTTAAAATGTTTAGTTATTTTTAAAAGTTTTAGATAAAACAAGGGAAGAAAAAAAAATATATTATATATATTTTTTTTTTTTCGAAGCGTGATTATATTAAAAGTAATTCCGTATGTGTCAGAAAATCGAGCGGAAACTGCAGCTGCTATTTTTCGAAAATATTTTTCTTTAATCTTCTTTCACGGTGGGGGTGCGTGATTAGAATTTTTTTTTAAATTAAATTCGGCAAAGAACGGGGTATAATATAGTAGTATATATGTATTTAGATATATATAATATATTGTATAACATAATAATACGTTTGTGTATTTATATACGCCCAGGTGCATACGTAGGAAATCCCTTCACCGGTTAGGAAGGAAAAAAGAAGAAGAAGTTTACGTTAGTGAGCAAAGATTTTAAGTAAAAAGGGGGAGAAAAATAATTATATGCCACGGGGACTACCCTTTCGCACCAGGGTTTGCGTGTATGGCATGCAGACGGTGCCTATAAGTGGTACCATGTATTTGTTTAGGTGCACATGACTAATGCGTACGTACCGTACATTGCACGACGCACTGGTATGCGAAGTTTTTTTAGGTCGCTGCCTTCATTTCGGATTGCCCCTCGGCTGCCCTTGCTTTGCTGTTCCGCTCGTGGTGCCTCCGCAAATTATATTGCACATGCGATACGCAGGGGGAGTAGCAATTGGAGCAGGACTTTCCCCCCTTACCCCCCCGTTCCTTCGTTGTATATATTTAGTTGTTCTGGCTAACTGTACTTTGCGCGAATTTGGGAGTTAAACTTTGGGTTAAATTTGGCTTAAATTTTCGTAAACTTTGGAGTAAAATTTGTAGTAAAATTTTGCACCCTTTTTTGGGTCATTTTGACCCCCCTTCTTGATTAGTCCCGTCTCCGCGCCTGCGCTGTATCCCCCCCATGGAATTTTTTCCTTCCTCTTCTAATCGTAACCCCTTAGATAGAAAAACGGCGGAATGGTTCTTTGCCTTTTTTTTGCCTCCTCCTCTCTGGGAGGGGTTGGTGCATAAAATTGTGCGCTTCCTTTTCTCACCCCCCTGTCACACAATCTTAATTACGAAGAAGAAAGTGTACGCTAGGCGGATGTCATGCATTTATTTATATATATATGTGCATGCCCGAATAGTGGTCATCGCAGAGTAGTTTTGTCACATTTTATGCGCACCATCAGCACCTATATCCCTCATGAATGGTATCACTTCTACCGACATGTGTTTATGCATTCTGCAAATGGAGGGGATGTCAAAAAGGGGAGAGAGAAAAAAAAAAAAAAACAAGAAAAACTGCAACGGTTACAAAATGGATGTTGCGTTCTGCTAGTAGGCCTACTTATTGGTCAGCATACATACATAGCAGTGTGCCTGTGGGGGAGTTGCACAGGGGGGAATTTTTCACCTGCAGTTTATTTGAAAGCTTCTGTGCTAGTTAACTTTACGGAGGAGGATAAAATAAAGAGCATGGGTTCAGCTTGCATGGCACATTCCAGTGAAAAGAGGGCACATTTCTTTCGTAGCACAGGGTTTCTCCCATCGCAGGGGGTGTAAACTACTCCTTTAACGATGCTTTCGCAATTCCCCGGGGGAGCTTCAACAGAGAAATCATTAAGAGGAAGTACCAATATAAGGTAAACACACTTTCAGCTTCAAATGGAAGAAATATTTTTGCCACTGTGTCAGGTGGGAGAAGACACTTACAATACACCATGGGGAGAAAACAGGTTAGGTATGTGCATACGAGAAAGGGACGTGCACCTGTGTTCTTCTTTCTATTTTATATGCCAGTAGGGTAGCGCACTACTTTGGACGATTTTCCTCCAGTTTATCTCGCAAATGGAAATGCTGCTCTGTTTTGTGACTCCTCCTTTTTTTTTTTTTGTTTTTCTTCTTCTCGGCAAGGGGGCGAATCTCCTGTGCGCTAAGTTAGATTGAGCTCCCCGGGAAGAGGAAAAATACGGAAGAATAGAAAGGTGGAGGAGTGAAAAAATAACCAAGTGAAGGAATTCTTGGCTGTAATAGCCGTGGGGTGTGGGTGTCAGTTAACGTAGTCCCCTTTCGATAAGGTGATATGAAGAGAAAAATAATTTATATACGTCTACATTTGGTCGTGCATCCCTATGTCGTGAGAAAAGGTGATACCAATATTTAGGCATCCTCGTTGTGACATTCTCTCATTCGTTGTTTTTAAAAAGGGGGTCCCCCCTGTGTGACGTCATGTAGCAGGAGCAGTTTGAGCGGCTTGAATGGCTATTCATACCAATTTTAGAGGAGCCAAGAAATTACAAGTTGGCGACGCGATTGGTTAAGCGGTATGTGTAGATGGTGCAGTTAGCGCAGATATAAGGGTACATTTTTTTTCTTTTTTTTGACAAAAAAAATTATTAATTCAGGTTAACAGAAATAGGAAGGAGTGGCTACCCGATGAGAAGTGTGCTAAGGGGGCTTCCCATTTATTGCTATTTTTATGATAATTCTTTCCCCCACCCCCCTCTTAAATTTAATTTTAACGTGTGAGAAGTTTTTGCTATGGATATATAGTTGAAGTGTGAGGGGATAGTGGAACGGGAAGGTGTGGAGTTATTAGAAAGTCCTTTATATTTTGTGCTGACTGGAAGGGAGGAGGAAAAAAAGCACACAGCTTAGGAGGGTCTCCACTGTAGCATCGGGTTACCATCGAAAGATTTTTCAATCTGGGATTCCTTTAACCTGCCCATTCGGGTAATGAGCAGTGAGGAAGGTGGGGGAAAAAAAGAAACAGCTAAAGCGAGAATAATAATGAGGTAGTAATAAAAAGGATTAGAAAAGGATTATTTTATTTTTTCTCTTTTTGGAAGGGCCGCGTTTTTCTTGAAATGAATCCCCTGAGGAGTCCACCTTCGCAAGGGCACTATATTGGGGTCCACGTTCGAGCGCATACTTATGTTTCTCCCAATCTTCGCCTATTGTGGGGAAGTTTATAAAGGTCAAGTCAGGGGGGTGGGTGAGAGTCTCCCACGGGAATACCTAACATTCATGGGCAGGGGAAACCACTTTGTGAGTTGCAAAAATGGGGGGGTATTATTGCAAAAGAATGATGCGCGGGTACAGTTAGGTTAAGTGGTGAGCAGCCATGGAATTCCTTTTTTCTCTCAGCAAGAAAACAAGCGCGTGGATGAAGGATGTGCATATTGAATTGTTCACATCTGCACTTTTACGTGGATTTCTTGTCGGGGTTATATCCATAATATTATATACATGACTCTGCATGAGTAGTTTAAAAAAAAAAAAAAAAAAAAAAACTAGGTACGGAAAAATGGCAGCGTTACAGAACCGTTGCTCTAGCCTTTAATTTGTTAGCATGTCATCACCAGCAGGAAGAAAAAAAGTTGTAACTTCAATCTTTTGAGATTTAATCTAAGTGGATAAACAATGAAAAAGGGGTTTAGTTTGGTATACATACTCGGGGGATGGGAAGAATGCTCTAAACTGGTTAGTGTCGACTTTGAGTGGTGCCACCAACCCTCGGCGCGTGTGTCGGGATGAACAAAAGAAAAAAGGCGCGCAAATGGGTCTATAAGATGGTATGTGCAGATGTACATATAAGAAGGTATTACAGAAACGCAAATTAGATGAGACTTTTTGACGAAGCAGTCAGGCATCAAGTGGCAATGAAACTCAACCAGGGGGCAAGAAAAACTATGTCGATTAAAAAAAAAAAATCCAAAATATGTATATATAGATATATATACATGTACATTTATGTTTTTTTTTTTTTTTTTTCACATTCATTCCATTCCAGTTATGTATACGTTTGCAGTTTTGCGTAAGTTTATTTTTCGTTTGAGTACGTGCCATATAGTTTTCTCCCCCCTTAGTCGATTCTCTCGCCATGATAAAAGTCCTTTCCCCCGGGTAGGAAGCAGAAAGGGCAAAAAGATAAAGAAGCAAAACGGCTTAGGAGAAAATTATCCACGCATATAAAGTTCAGTAGTGATAAAAGCACCCTTTTCTAAATTGAACTAGATGTTGTTCCTTCTTTATCTTCACCCTGAATTTTCTCTCATTGGAAAGTGAAATCCCAACTATAGTTTAATAGAAAGTAGGGGATTCTCCATTTGACAACCCTGTATACTTGGTGCAGCCTGCAGAGATTGGTTCCCGTTTTGTTTTCTCTACGCTTCTCGTTTAAAAGAGGAGTATGGGGGGAAATAATTTTCGCTAACAATTGTTTTTTCCTTTTCACCTTCTTCCTATTTTTTTTTTTTTTCTTGCATAATTTTTTTTCTCGCGCGATTTAGTAGCCTCACATGCAGCAGAAGAGCTTTAACTGGAAGGACAATCGCGCCCCCCTCCCAACACAAAAGAAGAAAAAAAAAATCTTAACATACTAACGCTAATCCTACTCAGCCCGTGCAGACATGCCAAAGAGAATAATTTCGATGGTTTCTGGTGGGATAGTGGACCACTTTAGGAGCGCAAGACCCCTGAAAATCGGCAATATAGACGCGAGAGGCCTGTTTTTCGTGATAACGGTTATAATGTACATTTTCTCTTACCTAATCAGTTTTCGCCTGCTGGAAGAGGTAATGCATACAAAGGAGGCGTATACATGGGGGTGACACGCTTACGCCGATTCTCCATCACGCCGTTTGAAAGTACGCCCATTGAGAGCCTGCCAATTTGCAAACACGCCAATATGCAAACACGCCAATATGCAAACACGCTTGACTTACTCGATCTACTTTCTCCTTTTACAAAAGGATGAACGGGGAACCGTAGACCTGGAATTCTACGACGACGAGAATGAGAACTATGAGAGGCTTCGCGCCTCAAAAGCAGAAAACGCGGGTGATAAGCCTGATTCAGAGGAAAAGGAAAAGAGTGATAGCCAGAGTGATCACTGAAAGGGAGTCAATTGACTCCCTAGTCCCGGTTGGCAAAATGCAATTTTTTTATGCCGGTGGCCAAGACGCGGTGAGCCACAAGGAAATTTTACTATTTTATTTTATCATTACTTATCATTATTTTACTGTTATGTCTTAGTGGTTCGTTTTACCGTTCTGTTTTACTGTTTTGTTTTACCGTTTTTTTTACTGTTTTGTTTTACTCTTTTGTTTTCCCGTTTTGTTTTCCCGTTTTGTTTTCCCGTTTTGTTCTACTCTTTTGTTTTATTTATTGTGACCTCCTTTGCTTTCCTGTGTTTGTGTGACGAATTGGGAACCTCCACAAAGAGGACCCTCTAATAAGAGCAATTTTGTGCCTTAGTAGTATTTTTTAAGCCCCAATTTAGGGTTTGCTTTTCTTCCAGTTGGCTCATTTTTCTTTTTTAAAATGAATCAACCTTTTCCCGTCCGTTATGACATCTTTGTGATTAACAACAAATGGAAAAAAAAAGAAAAACAAAAAAAAAAATATTTTTAGTAAATCATGAGGATAATTCTCTAGGCTGGCGCGTCCACGTGCACAGAGGAGGGGGGAGGAATCACGCTCGCAGATGAGTTATGAAGATCCCCTTGCTCTCGGCTTTTTTTTTCTTTTTTTCTCTTCTTCTGTAATATCATTTGTGCTGGGAAGGTCGAAGCGGAAGGAATTCATAGCAATGAAACGCTCAAAAAGGAGCAAAATAAAAATGAGTGACACACAATGTTGGATTAAATGACCAGACATGACATAGACAGAGTTGGACTATGCGGAGTGAAAGATCTACATCTGCATAGAATGCACACACATGTTTCTTTTTAGTAATTAAAAAGAAAGAATGAACGTCAACTTAAGTTTTACAGTTTGTCTGGGTCTGCTTTTTCGTCTCTTGAGGGGCTCACGCAGTGGGGAAACACTTTCTGCGAAAGTGGCCAAGGATGATCAACTTCGTGGAGGTGAGGGAGCTCCTCGTCTGTCTTTCGTCGATCTCCGCGACGATGTGCCGTCCGCCCCCCCTTTCAGTCATAGCTTATATAGTGTAGCGTGTGGATGTTGTGAACGCCATACCCAGTGGAATAGACGAATAGCGTCTTCTCCTCATCCACTTTTACAAAGGATCCTCGGTAGCAACCGCATGGGCGAGATTTATGCACTTGGGGTTTCATAACGATGGCGTTATGTTCTGTGTAGTATACGTAGCACTCATCAAAGTTTTCCTGCTTGACGTAGCTGGTTATGTATTTTCCGTTTAGCTTCGTAAGGTTCTGAAGGGCCTTGTCCTTTTTAAACAGATCGACGTCTTTGCATTTGAACTTATATTCATTATTTCTTCCGTTGCGGTCCTCTCGGGTGCACGTCATATAGTTACCTCCCCGGATCTTTTTGCTGTTGCTTATTCGGGAGTAGAAGTAGAACCCAAATTCATTGTCAAGAACGATGGGCCGCAGGTAGAAGGAGGACTCTTCTTTCTGAACCTGTTCATAGTTTATTAGGATTCTTGTTCTACGGGGGAAGAAGCGATGAGTAGGGAAAGAGATGTGTTGAGGGTTGAAAACGGTTTAGGGCGAGTGACAAATGTGTTAGTGAAACGAAGGACAAAGCTGCCTCTTCCTTTTTTGGAGACGTGGAAAAGGGCTTCCTTCTCGTTTTCTTTTATTCTACCCCTTCGGAGAAAACGTACCTCCAGGTTCTTCCCTTGTCTTCACTGGCAAAACAGGAAATAAAATTATTCTCGTCGACACTTTTGTATGCGTAGGAAAGTATTCCGCAAATTTGAAGAAATTTTTTATTTGAAATGACTAGAGGAACTGATGAGTATGAGTCCATGTTTTTGTAGGCAAAGGCTTCATTATCTATTTTAACCTCCCCCTGTTGGTATATCGTCCCCGTGTTGCTATTCCAACGTTTACAGGTGGTTCCTGTTCTTTTGGCCTTATGTACATATCTACAAATTATAATAATAATTTCATCTTCCAGTACGAAACTAAAAACGGATGGAAGATCGAGCCATATTTCATCTTTGAAGAGCTCCTTTTGGGTTTTCCAAGAATCGTCGACTCGTTTCTGCACGAGGACGAGGATCTCTGTCCTCAACTTAATGATGTGCTGTATGCAGGTTCTGTACAATTCCTTTTTGAATAGGAAATAAATGTCATTGATGCAATGTATGGGATTTTTTATAGTTGCTATTTCATCGTTCAGGATGATTATCTGTTTGTTTTTTTTGTTGGTGCTTAGGCACCTTAGGACGAAGAAAAACAGAATTGCAATTTTTGTGACTATCATTTTAGTTTCTTCAGAGGTCACTCAGCTGCAATGTTACTGGAAAGTTCTGCAGCGCATGGGTGGTCTTCTCGGTTAGGAAGTAATACAGAGTGGAGAACTCTGTGTGAAGGGGTGGTAAGGGGGTAAAAATAAGAGTCGATAGACACAACGGGGAGGTATAACTGAATACCCATGAGCCTAAAACGGAGGGTTGCGTCTTTTTTTTTTTTTTTTTCACTAGACTTGGGTGAAAAGAGCGTGAAACTTTTGCGCGTTGGGGAAAATCGCGGAGGAACCCCTGGAGCAGGTCAAAGGAGGCGCTAGTTGAGAGAAAACATAGGAGAGAAAGACGTTGTGATGGGGAAAGAAAAAAAATTAAATAAAAACGATGAAGTAAAAAATATTAATTAGGAAAAAAAAAAATGTCGAACGAAAAATAACGACGTGAAAGATTTTCTCCCCAATTCTACCCCCATGTTGCAAACAATTTTATCCATCGGAAAAATCTGCGACAGGGCTATAACACACCGACGGGATTTGCTCTTTATGGACTTAGGAAGAAATTGTCAGAATTGGCCTAAGAAAAGGGGATTTCCTTTTCTTTTCTTTTTTCCTTTTTTTTTTTTTCCCAAAATGTTGCTTCTTTACTCTTTGCTCCAAACCGTTATTTGCAAAAAGGATGAAATTTCACAGAGGGTGTTAAACTCCCCATTTCTCACTTCGAAGGGATGGACTCGTTCAGAACTTTACGGCGAATTTTAAAATTGTGGGAAAATATTTCGTTCCCGATGTTACCAGTAGGGTAGAAGTTTTTCATTTTTTTTTTTTCCCATTTATTCTATATAACTACCCCTTTTGGCGGTGTAAAAATACACTTTCCATTCCTTTCATAAAATTACCTCCTTCAAGGGGAAAGAACATGTAAAAACTGGCTCTCCTGAGTGTGATTAGGTGACATGCTTCTACCTTTTTGCAATGCTTCCCCATTTTAGTGATTGCACGAATTGTTTCCAAATGCGTAACACCATTTGGGGGTTCCTTTTTTTGTTAAATTCATTTGGACATGTTTTATGGAGTACAGATGACGGTGAGGAAGAACGCCGCAAGCTAGGTGGAAGCAAAATTTATTTTTACGCTGACAGTTTAGTCGATTTTTTTTTCCTTTCTTTTCTTTTCGGAGATGTGTTCCTTTTATTCTCCAAGGGGGGGTTGCTTTAACTTGCGGAGCAGTCATAGCGCATTTTATATTTCTTACGATTATGCAGGGGGGGGGAAATGATAAAAAACAAAGAAAACACGAACAATAAAAAGGAGGAAACAAAAGCGAAACAGAAACGAAACCAAAGCGAAACAGAAACGAAACAAAAACCAAACAGAACAGAACAAGAGAAAAAAACGAACTAAACGGAGAGGAAACACATTGTGAGGTGCTTTATTGTGAGTTGCGCGAGAAGGAAGAAGTAAAGCGCAGGTGGTCATGCTGATGGTTCTTCCCCATGGAGCAGATTTATTTTTAAAAGGAGGTAGCAACTAGGCTGGTGGAAAAAATGGGCTAAACGGGCGAAGTTCTAAGATGCACAGAAAAAACACGTTCTACCGAGCAAAATAAGGAAAAGAAAAAAAAAAGAAATAAAGGGAGCCACATAAGGAAGAGGTAAAAAAAATGGAGAGAAATAAAACTATATGCTGCAGGAAGAAAAGGAAAGGGGCTAAACAAATATCAGTTTCTCGCATCACTCAAAGGAGCAACCGTTTTATTTCTCTCACCAACTAATTAGATCAGTGAGAAGAAATGCCCTTTAAATAATGTCGCTTATTTTTTTCATCCCCTTCGAGTTTATGGGTATCTCTATTGTGCGCTAAAGCGGGTGATGGTCTGTTCATTCGTAGTTCTTTTATCTTTCCATTGATTCTGTACGATCAGGTGCCATCTTCAGTTTAGACCCTGTTTTTTTGATGTAAGAAAAAGTGAAGAACAAAGGATTCACCCATCTGGTTGCATCTAATGTGAATTCTCGCCGTCATGTACAAAAGGGGCAGAATCCATTACAGGTTAAAATAACAAAAAGGACGTTGAAAGAAGTGCCTCAGTTTTACTGCCAGCATTTTAAGAGTTGCCGTTTTTTTTACCGCCCCTGTTAATGTTATCGGAAGGAAGAGCCCCACTTTTTTGGTGGCAACCCACGCCTAGGATAAACGTAAAGCCGTAAAGAATAGGTAAAAGAAAAGAACTAAAAAAACAGCAAATAAAGTAATGGATAAAAACATACCAGCAATGCTAATAGCAGCGCGATGGCGAAGAGGTGATCGAAAAAGTAACGCAACCAGCCCGCGGACATAACCGCGTAACTCGCTTAGGAGAAGATAACGACATCCACCTGAGGATCAAATCGTTCAGGTAAAATCTAAATAGAGAAAAAAAATCTGCATCCTCATCCGCATTCAAATGCGTAGTTATTATACATATGTACGTATATGCACTACGCGCCGCTTCCTTTTGGACTCTTAATTAATGCAGAAGTGAAAAAAGTGAAGGCACCAAAAGAAGAGAGGAAGAGTCGACTCGGTTTCTTTATATAACTGGAGAAAAAAGTCGAGGTATATTTTTCTTTTTTATTCTTTTTTTTTCTATTAATAAAATAATTATTTCTCCGAAGCAGGACAGATATCAGTAAAATTCCTTTTTCTCTAAGAGCACATAATTTTTATGAATCCATCTCTATGCCTACATAAAAGTATTTCCAAAACTGTGAAGCCAAGTTGAACAGAAAAAAAGAGACATTTTTCAAAATTGAGTGACATGCCAATAGATCAGTCTCGCAGCATATATTTTTTTGGCAGCTTTTTTTTTGGACATGTCGTTTGAGAAAAAGATAAGTAGGCAATCATTAGGGCATAAGTACCATATATGGAGGCGGCTCTGTAGGCACAGTTTTTCTCCCTTCAATTTTAAAATTAAAAAATTTTTTTTTTTTTTTTTGTTACGCGCATAAGTTGCAAACAGGGTGAGATCCACAGACTGACACGGTTGCATTTTTTTCTTTTGTCACTTTCGCTGATGCTAAGATAGGAAGGGAGGTGCAGCAGATACATAGAGCCTCACAGGGGTTACGTTACCGCAAGTTGGCAGCAAGTTAACGGCAAAATAGGGATCATCTAATAAACGAAAGCGCAACCTACTGCGAAGAGGGAGGCTATATAAAATTGCAGACCATGTCTTACAGTTCTTGCAAGTCTCTACTGGACCCTCCAAAAATATACCAGGGTCAGGGGATGCACGGGAGGAAATTTTCCGATGACGAAATTGAGTCCTATGTAGATAGAGGGGAAGACAGAAGGCGCAACATTCGCAGAGGTGGAGGCGAAAGTAGCAGGGCTTGTAAAAACTTTTTATCTAAAATTTTAACGGTCTCGTTGCTTTCTGATTCGTTGAGCTGCATCGCATGCAAGGTGAGTCCCCCCTAGGAGGAAAGGAGCGAAACGGTACACGTATTTATTCGCACATCTGTGCCGTGCGATTTTCCATATACACGTGTCTGCAACCATTACATGGCGAGTTCTCTTTTTCCTTCCCTCGCAGAGCACAATGAAGAACCCGGGAATCCCCCGGCACCAAATACATGCGTACTGGGACTATTGGGAGGAGAACGCAAGGGGAAGCAGTTACCTACATATGGGGGACCACCTGAATAGTGTGAAAAAGGGAAGTAGAACGGGGGCTTTCTGGGGCGATTCATACATCGACGTGAGAAGCAACGTGAGCAGCAACATGAGCAGCAACGTGAGCAGCAACATGAGCAGCAATGTGAGCAGCAACATGAGCAGCAATGTGAGCAGCAACGTGAGCAGCAACCAAAGCATCTACCTTGGAAGTGAAACCAGCAGCAGTAGTGGAAGCAGCTGCGACGATAACCTATCAGATAGGTCCTCTGTAGATATCGAAATAGGCGAGGAAGTGTTCCAGGACAGCGTCTTGACAGGCTCAAGTTACGATAAGATAAAATTGCTCAAGTATGACAAAATAATAGAGGACGATGAAGTTCCACTCGATTGCGAAGCCTCAGATTTTACTGCAGACATGACAGGAGAGGACATAATTGAAAGTATTAACAATTTAGATGACCCGGTGCCATTCAGGGATATGTTTATTTTGTATAATTCTTTTCATCAAAATGAAAGAAAGAAATTTGAAAGAATGCAAAACTCTTTAAAAGAGAAATTTGAAAAAGTGGCCAGAAAACAACTTCTAGAGGAGGGCTATAAAAAGGAGGTATGGACTTCTGTCTCTTTATACTTGATTCAGGAATTGTTAAAAAAGGATTTTGTAGATTTTAAATCTTTATATCAATTGATGAACATGGAAGAATGCACTCTTGATGAGTATCTACACTTCCTAAGAACAAAGAAGTCCTCTTGGAAATCCTTTTTGCGCTATATGGAGGCCATAGGCAGCTACCTTATATATTACTATGTGACTAGGGCACCCTGCATGAAGAAGGATTAACCAATCATTTGATCGTGAACGGATTAGGTTACACACTTTGCGGGGGGGACTGTTAAGAGGACTTTTCCCCTCCTGTGGAGAAGAAAAACGGGGGAGTAGACAAAAGTCAGCTCTGAGTTGAGATGCATGTCGTGTCACCACATCACAACAGTTGGTTATGTTCTACTATATTTTATCTTACCATTTTTTTTTTTGTTTACTTCTTTATGGGAAGAGGACATACATGATTGTGCATTGAAACTTCTCATAGAGAATTGAATTTGGTGCTGCTTCTAGAAATTCAGAAAATGCATGCACTTAAGAATTAGGTTTGTTTTCCCTTCTCAGTAAATTGTTCCTATGGTAGAAAAATTGAACGTATAATTTTTTTCTTATTGAGACTGCTATTTGTGAAAGAGCCTTTTTAATCAATTGAAAATAATAATTTGGTGAGTTAAAAAATCTCACGTGGAAGAGATGCTTTTTCACCTGTTGTGTTTCCCGACAAGAAGGAATTGCCCCATTTTGAACACGGCAGAAGCAAAATTATTCGCCGTCTAGGCAGTCAGCAAGAGAAGATGTATTCCCGATTGCTCATAAAAGGATGGAGATGGGATAGTCCCCCCTTTTTCAGTAGCCCCTTAAATTGTATATACTTTTGCGCGTCCCAAACATGTAAAGAAAAAACAGATATATATAAAAAAAAAAAGAAATTACAACAGAATGGGAAGTTAAAATAAGCAGATTTGCTTCCATTTATGATAAAGAGGCTTCTAAACGAATTTTTGAACCCTTTTCCGTGTTGTCTCCATTTTGGGATCGGGAATGCGCCGAAAGAATGGGGTGGCAATGGGGCTTCTCTTACGTGGCCATGTAGCCCCGTTGGGTTAAATGCTCTTTTCGTAACATGCTGATCATGTGATGTGCATAATAACATTTTACAAACTGGACTTGAGTAGGTGTGAACATACCGCTTCGCACATTTATGTGAAGAGTTCGCACTTGGTGTAGGGGTAAAAAACAATGCATTTAGCATTTAGCGAGGTTTTCCTTCGCTGTTCGTCTACTTGGGGGAGGTTTATTTGTGCATGGTGGTGTTAAAAGGATTTCGCTAAGGGTAGGTTATTTTATTATTATTATTTTTTTTATTTTAGTATTTCTTTATTTTATTTTTCTTTCTTTTATCTTTTTTTTTTTCTCGAATTGTCTTCCCCGGGAGAAGGTGCACCATCCCCCTGCTAGACCACGTGTAGAGAGAACAGGTGCAGGGAAAGGCTCGATCTGAAGAAGGTGAGGTATTTTAGACATAGGGCATACGGGAGAAGAAGCCACGTGATGTTTTTTTGAAACACTTACGTTTGTTATCTCGTAATAATGGCTATATGCTGCAAACTTGTGTTAAAAGGACAGCGCGTAAAAGGGTGTGCCTTATACGCCTACGATTTGGAGAAATGGAGCACATATGGAGGGAGGAACTGACGGCTTCATGTCTTATTTTTTTTTTTAAGGGCGCATGAGGCGTAGGTACTAATTGGATTAAACAAGAGTCCATATAGGGTGTGTACATAATGTACATTACACAAAGTTTCACACGTCTGATATGATCGCGTGTTGGCCGCTTTTCACATTTGAGGAGCCGATAGCCAAATGTCACGAGGATACATATTTCCATAGGGCCGCGCGTTTTAACTTATTATAAATTAAAGGACTACATGCCGCATCAGCATTGTGTTCTTTTAAAATTCCTACTTAAACATCTGGGGAAGTAAAGAAAGGAGGCTTTGAACATTTTATGTACGGATCTAAAGGGCGAAGGGTGTGACGGCCCCATAACATAAGCAATATAGAAATAAAAAAAAAGAAAAAAAAAAAAGGAAAATTTATATGGTAATCAGAGGGAACTTTAATAAAGGCTATTTTGTACATACATATATACAGGGACACACACATATGCGTATGTGCAAATACGGATAAGAAAAAGATATATACATATATATTATTATATATATACATGCATTTTCAGAGACAAAAAAAGGGGGAACTGCATACTGTATATGTGTATAAACATATATATATGAGCATTATATATTCTTGGGGGGGAGGGAAAGGAGTTTCAAACAATAATCAAACATTTTATGTAGGAAAAAATAAAGGTACAAAAAACAAACTCTTTTTCTTAAACACAAATATATGTAAAATATATGCAATTAAAAAAGGAACGGAGAGATTAATAACGTTGTTTTGAGAAATGTATGTGCAATAATGATGGTACATAGGTAAATTATTTTGAAATTTTTTTTTTTTTTTTTTTGGAAAAAAACTTTCCTTTTTAGAGAGTCCAAAAAAAAAAAAAAAAAAAATTAGCATTCTTGTTACATGGCCTGGTGTCCATTTTTGCTACCTTCCTGTTGACGCGAGGGTGTTCCATCCCAATTAGGAAATTACGAAGGCACGTGAAAGCGAGTCTCATTACTGTCGCCGTGGCCACCGATTCTTGTGCTGGTGCTGGGGTTCCCCTTTTTGTGTAGATTTAGTGGTGGCTGCGGTATCTTCCCTTTGATTTTATCTTATTCCTCTCCTTGACCCACACGAACCACTGCTTTTCAGTGATCCATCTGTTGATAAAGGAATCCATCCACAAATTGAAGAGGACGTGTTTGTCGTTCTTCCATTTGCACCATCTGTCGGTGCGGTTTCCTCTGATGTATTGTTCTTTCATCATAACCCAACTATTCCACTGGACCATTTCCTTGTTCAATCTCTCCCTCCAGTTGAGCCAGTTGGTTCTGTCATGCATATTTGGAAATTTGGCCCAGGACTCTTCCCACTTGGACCAGTATTCGTCTTCTTCACATTTCCAGTCCGTCATAATCCATGCAACAATTTTCTGGTCCTTCCATTTGAGCCATTCTTTAACACTCCATACGTCTAAATAGGATTCATTATTGGTAATCCAGTTTTTCCAATCCTTCTCCATTAAGTCTTTTCCTTCTGTTTTCATCCATTCTTTCCATTCGTATTCGTCTAGGGTTAGGGATCTCTTCAATATGTCTGACTTGACATCCTCATCTAAGGACTCATGGTAGTGCATCCATTTGTTGTCCATAAATTGTAGAAATTCGTCCCACTCTTTTTCCTTAGCAGTTAGCCATTTTTCTTTTTCCTTTTCAATTGTGTCGTTGAATTCTACCCACTCTTCTTCCAATCTGCGCAACCAGTTTGTCCATTCGTTGTCTTTCCACTCTTCTGTTTTCTCTAGTAACCTTGGGTGATACTCGATTGAAAGTGGAGCGTTAAATTGTAGGCTGTTTGTATTGGGTGGTGGATGTGAAATGTTGTTAAAGATAACAGAGGATGAAGAGAATAGGTACATTATTGCAGATATTATAGAGGAGAAGAAGCTGCTGTTTTGGTTAATGGTGTTTGGTGGCTTTGGTTCTGAGCCTCTGTTTCTTCTCATTAGCTGTCGTCCAGGTGGATTCTGTGGCCCAGTGCCCATATGGTTAGGCATATTTCCATAAGGGTGTTGAGGGGAAAAGGGAGCGGAAGAAGCAGAGCCGGGGTGTGGGTATGGATAACCATAGTTCATCTGACCATTATAGGTATTTGGAGGTCCATAATTGGAAGTTCCAACGAGGGAATATGTAGAGGAACCATCCAGTGGAGTGTAGGTTGGAGTTTGGGTAGGAGTGAAGGTTTGTCGACTGGGCTCTCCATTATGTATGGGGGTATCGGAGGGGAAGGGACTGGAGGGTTGTCCAAAGTTCGGTTGCGTAAAGTTGGGTGGTGATGATGATGGTGCTGGTTGTTGTTGTGGTGGCGGTGTTGAGTAGATACCAATTGGGGCAGTTGTTGATGTGCTCGGCACGTAATCATACAGTTGTTTATAGTATGCGTCCATTGTGTTTGGGGGTGCAATGTGCTTAGAGGGGGAAGGGGTGGAAGTTGTCGTGAATGTGTCTTGATCGTGGAAAGAGGGCACCTCTTCCATACTCTGTATGTATTCGTATTGATATACAAATGATGATTGCCGATGTGTCTTCTACAATTCTGTGCTGAGCTTATCTGACCCGCATATATTGATATGATAACTTATCGTGGGGACGAAAATAAGAGTATATAAAGGCTGTTTGCGTTATTGCGACGTTGTGGGGAGCGTCGGTTTAGACTTGGAAGGGAGGCTGCTACTCGTATTTATGATTCCTTCGTTTCTTCAAAAAAGTGTCGTAATGAAAAAGGAAAACAAACAGAATAGAAATTAAGAAGTGACTGATTTACAGCTTCCTTTACCTTAGGAGTGATTAATTTTATGGTAATACTCTTTCTGTCACTATTCCTTTCAAAGCTGGGAAACTTCATATCAATACGTTATGCTCTATGCTTATGCTTGGATATGTATGTTAAGAAGCTCGTGTTGGGAATAATACTACTTGAATTCATAAGATGGTGAAAATTCATTTTTCTTCAGCGTCTGGAGCGGGGTTAAGCGCATATTGTACATGCTGTATAAATGGTACCTAAATAAATACAGCGCTACAAAAAATTTGTAGAAATATTTTCTTGGCTTGGTAAAATTAACATAATTAGATAAATTGAAAAAGGTTATTAAACTTCACGTATATATAATTATGTAGTAATTGCAGATATATGCAGAATTCAAAAGGTGGAAAAAAAGTTACTTTCCTCTAATCTCTTTCTAGAAAAAATATAAATTCCCTTTTTTTCTTTTTGATAGATTTTACATAAGTTTAATAATAAATAAAAAAGAAATATAAAATTAAGGCAAAATAAAAACCAATATTAATATGCTGTTAGCATTGCATTTTTCGTTATTTACTTTAAACGATTTTCATTTCGTAAAAGAAATTAAAAAACTTTCATTTAATAAAAAAAATAAGAAAAGGAAGAAATTGAATTTTATTTTACGTAGAAATAAAATACATTGCAGACAAACTGCGTATTTTTTTTCCATGTTCACTTTTTCGAAGAAGGAAAAAAAAAGAAAAGGAAGAAGCGGAATAGCGGGGATGATTTTTCATTGCTCTTTTCGCATGGTATCGCGTTTTTTGTATTTTTTATTATTCCACTGGAGAGGAGGAGAAGAAGAGGCGGTACTTATTATTACCTATATGTCAAAATATATATATCTATAATAAAATCTACGTGAATAATCAAAATTGTAAATTGCAAAAAAGAAGAAAAAAAAAAAAAAGAGTACATTTATTTTACATGTCATGAAAATAATTTGATGTATAGATAATATTTATAGCTAATTTTTCTTTTCTTCTGCTAATTGTGCGATAAGGAGAATCTTTTTTAAATAATTATTTATATTTTATTTTTTTTTGCATTGAAAATTTATTCATTTAAATTTAACAAATGGTTTAACAGGAAAAAGGAGGGCGTATAAAATAAAAAAATCGACTCAGAAATGGCTGGCCGTATTTTATTTAGCTCTATTCCCCTTTCTTCCTTCCTGTACCATCTTAGAAGATGCATTTTATTATTTTTTACATTTTTCAAATTTCGGCATTTTATAGATTTCAGATTAGCATAGCAGTGAAGTAGGCCATCTCTCCTTTTACCACTCTGAGACGGATAAATTGCGATGTAACACTATCTTTTATCCACGCTTGGAAAAGTGTCATGCCCTAAGGAAGTGCGCCTTGTATATCCATCAATAAATTTTGACAAAACAGGGCACATATATCATCCAGGCAGCAGCAGTAATACTTCTAGTGCTACCTAAAGCCTAGAGTGACTGCAATGAGTAACATACGGTTGACTCGCATAATGGCGCCCTTCTCACATCTTGCGAATGTATATAACAATATATACTCACTGATTTATTTATACTTAATATGCAAAAAAAAAAAAAAA